>NC_068970.1:9592500-9895530 GCF_016808095.1 Vigna angularis | reverse complement strand
CGGCATAAAATTTTTACAGTGCGAAACAATAAAAAACATTTATAATATGATTTTTGGATAACAACGGTTATTACAAAGTTCAACATACATATCATATTTTAGTTTGTAATTAAATGAAATTGAAACATTTTATAGGGATTAAAATTGCACATTCATAAATTATAGGACAACCAATTGAAGCTATAAGGCCAAAAATAAATTCAAACTTAAATAATTATTTTTTGAAAAGTTGTGACCTTAATTATTAGTAAATATAAGTAATATAACCTACCTCTAACTTGATCGAAGCCCCACACGCTCTTGTCAAGAGGCTGTATATATTTTTATTTTTATTTATATCAAATATAAATATTACCAAATGAAATAAATAAAACATAATGAATATTATCAAATATTCTTAAGCACTAATTAAAAGTATACAACGTATTTAAAATTAATCACTATAATTTATGAAAATAAATGTGTTTTTAGTTCTTTAAGTTAATATTGAGTGAAGTTTCTTTCCATTAAAATCAATCAGTACTGCTTTGTACCACTAAAATAAAATGATTTAATTTGTTTTACTGAAATAATGACTTTATTTATGACAGGGATTAAGGCATGCTTAGTCATTAAATATGTCAGACTTTATTGTAAAATTGACTTTGAGAAGATCTAAGTTTTAATTAAACAAATAATGTGCACGCTTCCTACCTACCCACCAACTTACTCAACTTATTACCATAATTAGGTGCTGTGTTGACATTGGTAAATTGTTCTGTTCGGGAGAAGAAACAAAGGGAAAAATAAATAAAAATGAAATATACTTACTTAAATATTTGAAGTGATTTCATACTTGCGTCATAAAAGACACCATTAGATTGTAAAAAGATATAAAAAAAGTTCATTAAGTTCATTAAAGAAAATAAATAAACAATTTGGCACTAAGTTTTAATTTGCAAAAGTTTATTAAAGAAAAATAAATAAATAAGTTGATGATGAAAACTATAAAAATGGTTGGTAACACTTAAAAATCGTTGGAAAATAAAAACTATCAATGACATATTGATGATAACAGTTACATCGATAAAATTTTCATGGTTACTTTTGTTAATAAACAAGAATTTCGTTTATAATTATCGATTAAAATACTCGTCAATAATTACTAATAAAAAATATATTAATAAATATTATAATTTGATTATTTTTTATATTTTTTCTTCTTTTTATCTTCACATATTTTTTAGTTTCTTAATTCTTTTTTATTTTTTCTCTTCTTTCGTACTGTTATCAGTGTTGTTTCTCCTTGTTATTGTCGTTAATTCCTCTTTTTCCTTTTTCTTTCTCTTACTCCTCCTTTTTCTTTTTTTTTCTATACCTCGTTCTCTTAGTCTTCTTCCTTTTCTTTTTCTCCTACTTTACTATTGTTACATTACCATCATGTTTCTGATATGGATAATGATATTTTAACAACATTTTAACATCATCTACGTGTCATTCTATGATTGGTCCATGTTAGTGTTTATGATTATTATTATTGATTGTGGAGTAATTTTGGACCAATCACAGAATGACACCTAGATGATATTAAAATATTGTCAAAAAAATGTTGCCAAAGTATCATTATCCTTCTGATATCTCCTACTCCTTAATATCTTCCTCCTGCTTCTCTTTCTACATTTTTTTTATCTTTGATCCACTCCTTTATAATAAATTTCTTGTTAGATTTGATGAAAAAATTTCTCTTTTTATCAAATTTACTCTTTTAAACAAAATATTAAATTATCAATGTCAGATTTTGATAAGAAATTTATCTCTTTTTATCAATAAATAAATAAATAAATTATGAGAAATTTAAATTATTGATTTTATAGATGAAATTTAAAATATGCAATTACCAACAAATTTATTGATAAATAAATCTATTAATAATTAAAATTTTAAAATTCATTAATAAAATCTATCAATAATTTAAATTTATCTATAATTCTAAAGAAATATTAGAGCTGAAAGATCTAACAAAAATAATGAATATAAGTTTTAAATATTTATGCCGCTCCTTTTTGTTCCTTTAATGAAAGTAAATATTTTTATTATTACATGGATTTTTATATTTCTTTATATTGAATATTTATAATCATAAAAATTGAAACTAAAATTATATTATTAAAAATCTTACAAGTGTTTTATTTTATTTAAATATAAATTTGAAATTAATAAAAAATAAAAAATAAATATTTAGAGAAAGAAAGTATAGATATTCATTCTCTGTTTAATTAAGAATTTTACATATTAAGATTTATTTTTTTAACCATTTTTAAGTTTAAAAAAAATAGAATTTCATTAATGACTATACTTATTCTCTCCTTTTCTTTTTGTATGTTAGGAGATTTTGTCGGTGTTTAATATTTATGGATATACCTTAACTTTGTATATAAGAAGTCTTTGCTAATGGGATGTTACCCAATGTAAAGGGAATTAGTATTAGCATTTAATAAATGAAGGTAGTTGAATTATTATCGATATAGAAATTGATATATGTATATCTTTGTTTTTTATTTTAGAGTAGGTGAAGTGTATATAACAATAGTAATTCATTTGGAGTTTATTATTAAAATAGTTGTAATTTTTTTTATAGATTTGATTATGATTTAGATGATGAATTTGTGTTTAATTATTTGTTAATTAAGAAATTATGATATCGAATACAATCATTCATGTGGGACTCACCACTCAAGTGACGATCAAACAATGCCATTTATGAATTAGGTTATAGTGTTTGATAAAATACGGCAATACAAGTTTTTATTTTAAGTTGTCAATTGATAAAATAATCTTCATCAAAGGATATGGTTGACAATTTTTACATCTTGATGCCAATGTTTCAATCTTAATTTATGATATACGACTTGTTAACAATAATGTGTTGAAATTGGTATATATGTATATATATTTGAGAAAATGTTATAAATGTACTGATACAGTAACAGATGATATTATGTGATAATAACTATGTTTGTGGACGATATGTAGTATGACATATTGCGGATAGTAGTACTTTTTATTAGAGATTTTATTTTTAAATATTCAATATATTATTTTATCAATTTTTTTTTGTTATAATGTCATGTATATATAACTGGTGAATATATATTATTTTATCAATTTTTTGTGGATAGTAGTACTTTTTATCTTCTCTTTTTCACATATTCATCACACCCCTTTTTCTTCACTTTCTAATTTGATCCGCAATTGATATATAACTGGTGACTTTTCTTCTTGAAACACGAAGCTTCTATGAAAGACTATAAAGCACTAGAGAACTATCTTGGAATAACAAACCTCCCTTGAATCACATCTCAATCTTACGAAAGAACAACATCATCTCTTCTTCATTTGCAATTTACAAACATCTTGAATTCTCATAACACTTGCTTCCATCTTTCGCTCAACTATACTTGATGTACTACCTTCGTTCTCCTTCCCTGACAAGAAACCACTCCAAATAAACTTCAAACTTGAGCCCTTAGATTAACTCCACAAACGCCACCTCACTCATAATTCTCCTTGCACTCATCACGTCCAGATTAACTTAAAACCTTCTTCTTCAAGAATTGCCCTCTTCAACTCGAAATCGTCAAAAAAACAAACCCTATCTTTAATCCTCCAAACCTCAAGATACTCTTAACCAACACCACTAATCTTCTGACCTTATCTGAACTTACCAACTCACTGCCTTCTGCAATCCATCATTCAACATCCACTTCTCTCTTGATCAAACTCAGCCGAACACTGAACATCACCATAAAACCATACCCAAAGAAAATTAACTTTATCACAACATGCAACTTTATAACTCTAAACATCTCAACCAACCCAAACTTCTCTGATCATTCTCGATACCCTATTTAGCAACTTATACTACAGCCACCCTTTATCATCTATTCTAAAATCTTTCTCCATCCATTGTGCTCTTAATTCTCTGACCTTATACTTTCTTACCAAACTGGCATTCTGGTGTACTCCTTCCTTCAACATTTGAAATCTCTCATCTCAGCCAATGATCAAACATTTATTCTATACGAACCACTAATCTTGAAACATTCTTCTAAACTTGACTATGCATTATCCAATAGCGATTAATGCTTAACCACTCTATTTGGTTATTCAACTCACAGTCCTATAGTACTCAAATTCTCCTCACACGCTTCATGTTCCCTTAACTTGGAGATCCGACTTCTATTACACCCTCCTTAAATCCGTTCTGTATTTTACACATTGCTCCTCAAACCCTTCAGAATTAAGAAAGGAAAATCATCTACGATAAAAGTCATGAGTGTGCACCCTCATTACTCCTATCAAGACGTTTTCTGTTCTCAAAACTTCTAGTTAGATACACACATCACAATCTAGACTTGAAAGAAATGGTACATCATACCATCTACACCAACGTCTTCACAGAGAAGCCACGGCAAACCCACAACACAAAGGTCATCCTAAGGACGAACTGTTCTGATACCATTAATGTAACATCCCGATTATATAATAATCAATATTATATAATAAGGACGTTAACATTCAAATATAGAAAACAGTCAGAATTTTGACGTGTAATTAAATGTAATAAATTACAGTCATCCAAATAAAAGGAGTAAGAATTTAAACTTAAACAATTGAAAGGATTAAACACGACAAGTGTTTAATCAAGAAATTCTAAGAAGATTACTCCGCAATATCAACAACCTCCAGCTATTGCTCCAAGGGAAACTCCGCGACAACATCTGCTCCCATCCAAGTGGATGATCATCGCCAAAGAAACATACCCAAACAGCACATAACAAAAACAATGCAAGGGTGAGCTAGATATAAAAAGCATGTTATACAGATAGCACAGTTAATTTCAATATTATCATACTTATATTCGTATAAAAGAGCAATTATAGCATGTTCATTAAACCATAATTCCACCCACTCATACAACATGCAAAAGTCATCCAAACAAGGTAAATTGACATCTAAAGACTTGTTACTTTATACCCCGACTTGTTACTTCATAGACCGACTCGTCCGGACTAGAATGTATGTAGAGCTGGGGCGGGTTCTGCACTTGTGATGGACTCTACTGCTTTGCAAAGCCATTGCCGAGGGGTTTCACCCGACCATACACAAGGTTAGTCCGTTACCGCGGAATAGACCTCCAGTGATAGCGTCTACCCTGGGACCTCCCTCTACTCCCACCACACGCGTCAATCCTCTCTAAGTGAGAATGAAAGACCGTTGGAGTGTAGGGATAACCCGCCATATGGAAGCCTCTTACATTCATTCAATATACCAACTGATCCCACCGAGAGATCTAAATTTCCGATTCAATCCCACCATTTTAAATCTCATGATATTTCTTTTGGAACCATGTACCTCATAAACCACTTATAACCATACCCTTTCAACCAATCTTGATTACATGAACATGCATTCATAAATTGCAACCGAAATATTTAAATAACATAACTTACTGTTACTTTGAATCTTAACCCCAATTATGAAAAATCAGATACCACCATATTATCCCAACAATTCCAACATATCTCATACATTCACATAATTCATGTCATAGATAATATTCCGAACATTGGTACACATAATTCAATCCGAAAGCAAAGGAACTTAAAATTCAACATATTTGTAAAATACTATTTGGAAGATCACTATTCACTTAACCCATTCTGGAACGAACGTTACTGGACGAACGCTTAACAACAAGCAGAACACTTCTCTGGACGAACGCTGTGGGACGAGCGCTATAGAACAGGCCGAACGCTCACTTCAATACTTAAGAACGAACGCTCACCACCAGAATCAAATAAAGGTCGAACGCTATACTCAATTTAAGGACGAACGCTCACTTCTATATCCAGGACGAACGCTCAAATCAATGTGTTAAGGACGAAAGCTCACTATTTGGACGAACGCTCATATATTCGGACGAACGCTCACTCACTGTTTGGACGAACGCTCGATTTGGACAAATGGACGAATGCTCACAGGTGAAATCAAGGACGAACGCTAAAAATTGAACAAAGGACGAACGCTCTCACGTACAGAACGAATCACTCAATGTCGAACACTTGGATTTAAGGGCGGACGCGCATAGCGAATGGGACGAACGTCCCCTTTTCACTTCACCAACTTTGAACGAGCGTCCACAAACGAACGCTCTCCAACGACTACCGAATAATTTGGACGAACGTCCAAATTCACCTTGACGAACGTTCAACCATTTTGGACGAACGTTAGCTATTTAGGACGAACGTCCAATTTGAAATCAAATTGGACGAACGGTGTTTCTGCAGAATTTCTGCAAGTTTTCCAGAAAACCCAGAAACGAAACCAGAACCCAAATATTCATCCCATTCTTCCCAGATTTGCATCAAATACAACATACATCATCAACTAAACAAAAGATCTAGCTCCCCTTACCTCTTGAAGACTTCCTTTGCTAAATCTTTAAATCTATCTTCTCCAAGATTTCCAGTGCCAAGGTTTCTTTCCCACTCCAGCAACTCTGAACTTCACCTCCTTCACCAACCTTGCAGCAAGGGTTTCCTTCCTCATTTCAAAACCTAGCATCCCCTTATATCTTCCACGTTTGCAGCCTGCTGAATGATGCCAAACATGAGGGAAATCACGGACTTCTTTACTCTCCAAAACCAATTCCCGTGACTTCCTTAATTGCTTCCCACACCCCTTCAACAGCTGCCTCCCCGTGAAGCCATTCCCTACCACACCACTCATCACAGGAAGCCCCCACCACATCAATTACCAACCTATCCTTGTCCATACACCACCCCCAAATTATTTAGGTCCTTACAGTGTGCACAAGTAACGTGGAAAGAATTAAAAAAAATATATTGAGAACTTAAACTCGAGAAAGTAATGAAATGTAAATAAGATCACCATCACCTTTTCAATGGGTGCATTGCAGTTTATAATATAATAATTCATAAATGAGAAAATTAATATAAAAAATTATTAGATTTAACATTATGATTTAATTAAATTTTAACTATCTTGAGTGTGTTTAATTGATTTTAATAAAAAATTTATATTTATTATTATTTTTTTATTTAAGTTTGTTTAACTCTTATTGTTAATGTAACACCCTGCATTATTAGCATACCAAAAAAAAAATATATAAGTCTCATAATTTAAGATATACATACATAATCAAATAAAATATATACATATTTTGTCTTAAAAATCTTTCAAATAGTTCATAAAAGTTAAATATGTATATGATGTGATATGGTGTTAGGTAATGTTACGGACAATGTCTATCCGCAACTCCACTAAAAAAAATATTTGATTTGTTATAAAATACCCGTGAATAGTCACGGGTATCCACAAATACCCATAAAAATTTTTAAAAAAATATTTTATACATTTTTTAAATAAAATTACAAAAAAAAAATATAATATAATATAAAGTAAATTAAATATAAAATAAAATTTAATTTTAATTAAATTAAATTAAATTTAACCTAATAAAATATAAATTAATTTTATTTTTAATTTAATTTAATTTAAGAAATAAAAACTAATATTTGTTTATAATTTTTTGCGGGTAGCGGGTACCTACGGGGCGGATAGTTTAATACTCGCACCTGATCCGTTTAGAAGCGGGTATTAAAATACCTGTTACCCGCATGTAATAAATATCTACGGGTAGTAACTACCCGCCACGAATTTTATCCGCGGATATTCATACTCGTAAGTTTTTTTGTTATCCCTAAGTAATGTATTAAAGGGATTCTGTAGAGATTATCCAGATTGTGCTAATATCTTACTCATGTAGAGGAAGATATCTAGTTGTCAAAGTTAAAGGTGGTTCCTACAATCTAAAGCTTTGATATTGAAAGGCTCGAATCTCGCATATATAAGGAATTTACCATGATCATGTTTAAAGGGATTTGTGTCCCTATGTAAACCTATAGCTATAACTCCTGAAAGATAGGAGTGAGTTATGACAAGTGCGGAATTAGATTGATACATTGGTCTTTCGAAAGTGGAGACAAATGTCTATGTTTTGGGTTGAGTCATGAGTACGAAATTACATTATAGACATTTGGTTTTAGACATTAACAATTACTTTAAAGCTAAGGATAAAACATAGTCATGGGTTACAATTTTTGTTGTTGAAATCATATTTACAAGAAAAATGAGGAGATATGATAGAACGAGTGAGATTTTAATATATATATATATATAATAAGATATGATGCGATGATTGAATTATTAGTTATTATTTAATTATATTATTGATTTATATAGTATTACTAAATTTTCACTTGTGTGTGGTGATTTTTCACATGTTATGATCGTATATTCATATACGAGAACAAATGATCATTGGATAATAAAGTGAAATAACAATAAAATTATAAAGTTGATGTTTGTTTTATATTGTGGAAATGTATATTTAATGAGAAGATTTTAACTTAACTATATATTTTTGTATGAAGTAGAACTTTTTGCATTTTCTTAAGATAAGTTATCTTAGCTATTTTTATATGAAATAGAACTTTTTGGATTTTCTAATTATCTTTTGAAGAACTTTCATATAGAAAAATATATTAAATGTATAGTGGGGTTTAACTGATAAAATATGTTACTAGTTATATAATTTATGAATTTAACGATAAAGTAGATGCTAATTGGGATTGTTACAATTCTATTATTTTTATCTCAATTTGTTTTTCAAAATTCGTTTATCTCACTTTTTTTATATTTGAATTAAAGAATGAAATTGAGGACATGAAAAATAAATGAAAAAAAGAGAGAATGAAATGTGATATTTTTTGGATGGAGAAAAAAAAGAGAAAGTAAAATAAAAATTTGTAATATACTTTATTAATGCATTGAAATAAATTTAATTCTATATTGATAGATTTATAAAATATTTTTCTTAAAAAATTAATATAATTTTTAAAAAATATATATATTAAAATCAAAACCAAATTTAAATTTAAATACAAAATTATTATAAATTTTAATAGACAAAATTATATTTTAGAATAAAAATATATTAAAAATATCAAAATTTAAATTGATTAATTTTATTTTATTTATTATTTTAGTATTTTTATTTTAACTATTCTTTTTATTATAATAATAAAATATATTTATATATATTTAATTATTATTTTTATTTATATTTTTATTATTTGTTATGATAGAATAAAAGAATAAATATTTTATTATAATCAATTTAATTTTAATTGATTATTGGTTTATAAGTAAAAGTTAAAAATTTAGAAAAAGAAAATTTGACTTTCATCTCGTTGCATAAAAGGGCGAAGATGTATTATATTGGATGACTTTAATATGAATTGTATTATGCTTGATTGTGATGGATGGGATAATGTAGAGATGTTGAAGTAAGAAATGTTATATTGGTATTGAATGATGACTTTGTGAAGGATTATTCTAACCTTGATATAATTTTACTTATATAAAGAAATATCATGTTTGGTTGAATGTTTGTTGAGAACTGAATGAAATTTATATTTAAAGTTTTGGTGGTTGATCAAATTTGTGAATATTGAATTAACTTTGTCATGTTGTATAGGTTACCTTATCTTTATATATAGCTTCCTATGATATAGACAAGAAGATGACAATGTTAGTGTTGTGTAAGTCATTGTAAGCATGTTACGTGGACATTTGATTTATAACTGATATAATATTTGATTATTAATTTAAAAGAAAAGAATTAAGTATATTTGTTTTACCTTAATTAATATGAATTATTATAATTACACTACTTTATTCTTTTTGTTGTTAATATGTGATTTACCCACCAGTTATAATTATGTGATATACATGACCCGATGATGAAACATATAATAAAATTATTAGAGAATATAATTTATTTAACAGGTGTATATTTTATTAGAGAATAATAGACACATATCACCCACTATTTATTTCGAATTACATATTAATAAGTCATCATTTATTTTCTTTTGCATTAACATAACATTTAATTACAATATTTCCATTAATTATCTAAAAATTGAGAAAATCATTTCTCTAACCACAAACCTTCCATCAAAGATCTTCACGGTCAAATCGAAAAATCACGTCTCTTGAATCGGTTGTCAAATTTTCATCTTGATCCAACAATTAACGAAGCAAAATACTTGATTTTATCAAGATAACTCAATAAAAAAATCAAGGTAGTGCCGAACATCCAAAATGTTGCACAAAGTGGTGTTTGGGACTTTGGACCACTAGAACTCACTATGGTACCGCTCGTTAGTTCATGGAGTATATTTAAGTTATTTCAAGCCTTTATTATGTCATATAGACTCACTTGTCTTAAAAAATATGTTAAATACACCAATGCTCAAATTTGAAACATGTCAAACATAAATCATATATTTTTCGTGGTCTCATTTCCTTATAAAAATTGCATCCCAATTACTCAATTCAATACAAGAAAAAACATCTCAATAAAACAATTAAAAAATCATGTCATCAAACTTCAGTCACACCATAAACCATCATAGAAAGCTACCACAATCTTATCATCTTCACCATAAATACAAGAAATCAAATAATTTATTCTAGTATGAATAAATAAAAATCAACATCTAAAATAGAAAAACTAACCAATCAAACAAACTTCAAAGGTATTTATAAGATACATTTCAATGTTATCAAAATCTTAAAACAATTATATTTTAAAAGATTTTTGCTAGTTTCTCTTATTTCAAAACAACTTATTCTTAAACAATTTGCTAAGTTTAAGAAATGGAGTTATCTTCAATAATAACGTATACCTAAGTGTGTAAATAAAACCAAAATTTAATATATATAATAAATTTAATTGAGAGGATCATTCTTCTCAATTATTATTGAGATTAATAACTAAAATACTATAAAAGTCCAAGAAAGAAAATTTAATAGAGTAAATAAAAACTTACTTTATTTTTAAATTTGATCTATTCAAAATATTTCTTTTTACTTCATCTATTCATTATAGTATTATTAATTTATGAAATAAATGTGATTAGAAGAATAAATTAAGATAACAAAAAAAGAGAACTATGACGAGAAAGGAAACATTGGATGATGTTTTTATCTCTTTTTTTCTTATTCTTATCACTTTATACTATTAATATATTATTTTATTATTTTATTAAACTTTGACTATGAAGAAAAAAGTAAAATAAAAATAATGTAACAGTTAAATTATTCTTTATTAAACTATTTAAACAAAAATAAAATATATTTTAAATAAAAAATAAATTTTAATAAATTTTAATTAAAATATTTAAATCTATGAGATATTTTAAATTTGATTATATTTAAAATTAAACTATTCTTTAGTATCGAACTTATCTAATAAATTAATTATATAAACTAATAATTAAAACATGGGTATAGTATTATTGAAATTCTATCTGATTTTATTAACAAAAGTTTTATTATTTTTTATTTTCAATTATTTATTCAATACGCTTCTTACTAATTAATAAGGTTGTTGTTAATATATTGTTATTATAATTTTTATCATATGTCAACTTAATTTAGTAAAAAATATCTATTACTTATTTTCTCCATTTCCTTTTATTTCTAATATTTAATATTTTTGCTCTTTTCACTTTGTATCATAATGAAATATATATATATGAGTTTGCTAACTTGCATACACAGTATGACTGTTTGTTAGTTGGTACATTTTAGCTATGTGTATCGAGTTTTAGTAGACAAAAATATTATAATATATGATGAATTCTAAGTTTGAAGGTCAATGGTATTTTAATAATTTTCATTATCAAAACTAAAAAAAAAAACCCAAACTCTGCCTCACCTCCCTCGTTTCTCTCAACCTTTTTTTTTCATCTCTCTTACTCTAACATTTTATTTGTCATCCCTACGCTAGTTCCAATTGAAAAAAATCAGAAACACTCTCCTAACCCTAATCTACCTTCCTCACTTATCAAATTTGTTTCTCTCTCATCTCCATATTTTTCCTCACCCACACACAATAACCTGCCACACCACAATTTGTTGCTTTTACTCTGTTAGTTCATTTGTTTCCCAGTTTAATAACAAAATAATTGATGATGTTGATGTTGATTTTTAATTAGAGAGTTGTGTTATATATTTTCCCTTCTGATTATTATTAAATTTCGTTTTAAATTTTAGAATTTTGTTGTGTTACCAACACCCCCTCTATAGACACACCATCGTCAATAAACCACGATCAAAATCAAACTAAGTTTAGCTAATTAAAAATTAAGTCAGAAGAATGTAATGCTAAATAAAACATTTAGCTTCACAAATCACATAAACAAATTGGATAAGTGAGAAAGGTAGATTAGGGTTATGCGAGTGTTTTTGATTTTTTTTCAATTAGAACTAGCATAGGGATAACAAAGAAAATGTTGGAGTGAGAAAGACGAAAGAGAAATAGTTAAGAGGAACGAAATAGGTAAGCAAAGGTTTGGAGATTTTTTTTAGTTTTGATAATGAAAATTATTAAAATATTATTAACATTAAAATTTAGAATCATATATATATATATATAATAAATTCATTAGTCCCTCAATTATTATTTTTCGTGTGTATTATCTTTTAAATGTATTTTTAATTTAATCGTTTTTTTTTCATAATTTAGAACAACGTGAATTAATTTTATATTATATATACCTTTACAATTAGCTTTTTATTAGTTTTACAATTAACTTATTATCAGTTCACGCCTATTATTTTGATGTATATATTTATAATGATGGTGAAATGAAAATGGTATTCATTCCATTCTTTTATATTAGTCCTTTAAGATTTTTTTTCCCACCTAAATAAAGAGAATACTTTAAATATTTTACAAATTTAAATTAATTAGTTATTATATCTGTTTCAGTTTTTTTAATTGAATATATATTTATGTCATATTACATTTTATTCTTTTCTATTATAACTATTTTTATCTTTTATGTTAATTAAATTAAACGTATTATATATATATATATATTATGTTGAAATTTAATAAATAAAATATGAATAAAAACGTTTTGCACTAAAAAAAACTGATAATTAATAAAAAACGGAAAATTAAATATAAAATTTTATAAATATTTAATTAAAAATAATTGTATTTTGATTTGTTGTACACCACCTTGACTGATATTTAAAATAAAACAGAAAAAAAAGTCAGACAAATAATAAATATATAAATAATATATTATTTTCTTCAACCTGAAAACAATGCAGTTATATTTAAAAAAATGGGAAGGCAGTAGTAAATCTGCGCTAATTTCTATGATTCTATCTACTATCTTGAATGTTTTGAAAGTTGGGACGCAAGATATCAGTGCCCCCACAATAAACGAAAAAATTGAAAGTCAACCACGGAGGTTTAATTAAAATAAAAAAGAAAAAGTAAACTATTCTGACAAGAGTCGATAAGGTATTAAATGTGCATCAGTTTTTACTATTTAATTTTAATAAAAAAGTATAAAAAGCATCAAGTGGTGATACTGAATTCACATGTTGGATTGAGTTTGGAGGTATATGATACGCTGAGCGTTTACTCAGATGATTATATTCTGCTATACACATACAAAACTATATCAGAAAGGTTATTGTCTTCTGAATCTCCAGTTACATATGTTACTCCATGCATAAAGTTGAATCACTGTAAAAAATGACATGAAAAAAAATATAGAAATAAATTATGACAAGTTAATATATATATATATATATATATATATATATATATATATATATATATATATATATATATATATATATATGTATATATGTGTGTGTGTGTTGTGTACGTATGTATAGTTATTGTTGTCCATTACAATTATTCAAAATACCATTTAAGTGTAATAGAGAGTATTTTAAAAAGAAAAACAAAATTTATACATTTTCCAAAATATGATATATTTCATTACTGGATTTAATTACTCCTAAGTTTTAATAGACTTTCCATAACTCCTAAGTCTTCAGTAACCTTCTATAACTCCTATGCTACTACAATCATTTATGTTTATTTTTCTCACATATTAATATATAATCATTCTATAAGGAAAAAACAAAACAAATACATAAGAAACGAATGTAAGGATAAGTTAATACATTTAAAATGAGGAAACTTAAAATATTAAAAAAAATATGATCAAATAAAAAAAATTCCAACTTATATTTAAGATGCAATCAGCACTTAGCTTAATTTTTGTCATTTTCTCACTTACATCTATTATAAGATTTATTCAACAAAAATTTACTATAAAATTATGATGGATCTATTAAGGGAAGAGATTCGTTATACGAAGATAACACCACAAATGAGACTTTAGCCAAATTTATATGAGAAATTAACACTATCTTCAATTCAAAACCTTATGACAATAAGGTTATAAGTTTTTATCCTTACATATATGATGCTCAACTTATCCATTTTTATCTAATTTGAAACTTAAACTTATACTTGCACTTTTAACCATCTTCCTCACAAGGGTAGATCCTTTCACATTGGTACACTTCCTTTCGAATGGAAGTATTATCAACCATGAGTATCTTTTTGATATCACTAATGAGTATGCTAAAGAGGATATTCACTAAGAATACAACACAAAAAAATGAGACCTATGTTAAACTCATATAAAAGATTTATACCACGTCCAATCCAAAATCTTAAATCAAATAATATTTCATATGACTCGACCCAAAGTCTCAATCAAACTTATAAATAATAAAAAATTTATATCATATAATAAAAAGATTTATAATCAAGTTCAATTTAGTGCTCTAAATAATTTTTACAATTTATTATAACAATATCTTTTACAAAAATGAATAACTTAATACTTAATTTTTCTAAATATACTCTCAATAATATATTCTGAAATCTATAGTTAAAGTAACCCATAAAATTATATTAAATCATTGTCACAGATAAAATTATTGAATATAATAGTTTAATTTTCAAAATATTTTTAAAACAAATTAAGGATCATATATTTTGGCACTTGTACTTTTTCGACAAATTTGATTTTGGTCCCAGTAATTTGAACTTTTCGTCAACTAATCCTCGAATTTAAAAAATAGTTGAATTTAGTCTTTTATCTATACTTTGATATAGAAGGAACTTTGTAACAATAAAAAATCACATATGATGTGAGTTCAATCATCTGTTAACTTTGTAACAATAAAAAAATTATTATTAAATGTTAAACTGAGGTATTAAAAAATATTAAAATCAAATTTAAAAAGGTTGATGTACGGAATTCGTCAATTTCGAAGTACAAAAGAATAAAAGACAAATTTGAAAAACAGAACACAAATCAAATATATATTGTTTCTAAAATTAATTATAATGATAACTAAGATATTACATGACAATGTAATTTTATACTTCCTTCATATTAAGTTTTTAATAATCTATTATAAACATTTATTCATGTAGAAAGAATACCTTTGTAGTTCTCCTTTATCTTTTAGCACTCCTTATTAATGTTAATTTTAAGTAAATTTGAAATATATATATATATATATATATATATATATATATATATATAAATTTAAGTATTAACTTTTTATGCTAAAATTATTTCAGTATATCGAACTAGTAGAAATGTGTTTAAATATATTCATTTGTTCTATTTTTAATGTTTGGATTATAATATAATAAAGTAATTATAATTTTAAATCTTAGCAAGAAATATAGAAAATGATTGTTAGGATAGAATATGATTAAATTTAAATAGCATAATGAGATTGTAGAAATATATCTTAATGGATTAGTTTCTTAGCATGACGGAGGAATATTTATCAAATATATGAGGAATCAATATTTATAAATATTTGTAATATTTGTTGACAAGTGATTGTTAAAAAATATATTAAACTTGCAAGAATATCTATTAGAAGGTATGATAACTAAATTCGTAAATGAACATGTTACACGTTATTTAATTAGTAAGTGTTTTTTTATGTACATTATATGTAATTATGATAAAATATGTACATTTTATAACTTTCTAAATAAGATAATATTAGATATTATTATGAAATTTCACATTGAATTAATATTTTAAAATTTATCAATTATTTATCATCATATAAAAAAAATTTAAAAAGAGAAAATAATAACAAAAAAAAACTTCTAATAGATATGACACTCTCACTCCCTTCTTTCAAAAGCCATAATAAAAGATACACTGATATATTTATCCATAAATATTACTTATAACAAGTCATTGTCAATCATATGTTCCTATATTAGAACATAAGTAACAATATCGACAAACAATAAAAGAAACAAATAAAATAATTTACAATACATTGAATATTAAAAAAGAAACAATTTGTTTAACAACAAAACTCGTACAAAAGAATCTTCGACCAAAGGAATCAAAGAATCATAAAAATATTTATAAGACTCAACATTCAAAATGCTATATTGAGTTTGAATATTTGAGACATTTAAAAATATGTATCGTATTTTTAACCAAATATGTGATTTTTAAAAATATTTATAAGACTCAACATTCATTATGTATCATATTTTTAACCATGTGATTATTAAATTATTCATATGAAAATTCATTTATCATCTAGTGCCAATTCAACATTTGTGGCAACCAACCTTAAAGTAGCTTATTACACAATAATCAAGTCTTGATGATTCTTCACCTTTGATGTTTCATTTCATATATTGCATTTGATATCATATTATTCTCCTAACTAACCATTGTTAAGAAGTAGACTTTTAATCCTAACTCAACCCCACAAAACAGGCATGTAAAGTGAGGTTTGCATCCACTTATATACTATAAATTGGCCTTATCTCTAATCAATGTGAGACTTCCAACACACCACCCTCACGCCAAGGTATATACGTCTCGAGTGTGAGACTAGACAATAATAGCTGATCTGAGACATCATTAAGATATACTCTAACTTGCCCTGATACTATGTTAAAAAGTGAACTTTTACGCCTAACTCAACTTCACAAAATCGGCATGTAAGGTGAGGTTTGCACCCACTTATATACTATAAATTGGCCTTATGTTGAAAGTACATTGATTAGAGATAAGGTCAATTTATAGTATATATGTGGATGCAAATCTCACCTTACATATTGGTTTTGTGGGATTAAGTTAGACTTAAAAGTCAACTTATTAACAACCATCACTTCTAACATGATTGCATTATAATTTAACTACATACATAATTTAACTACATGCAATTATAAACATCAGTTCATCAACATTATGGAGTTGTATCTTTCCAAAATTGTACTTATCAATGTTAAATAATGTAACAAAATGTATAACACAGATTTTAAAACTCTTAAAATTAACGTATGAAAAATAAATAAAGCACTTCCTTTAGAATAAAGGAATATCATTTAACTACACTTCCTTACTTGATTTTTTTTAAATATAAACTTCCTTTATCTCTATCAAAATATAGTTTAATCGAAAAAATATTACTTGATTGGAATTTCTTTACTAGTTTTAGTAAGAGTCTCCATAATATTATTTGATTGTAATGAGTCACATTAACCTTATTATATAAGTGACATATTTAAATCTAAAAATTCTTGAACTTCAAAATTCAACAAAACTAATAATAAATAAACTTCATGTCACCTTACTGTAATTCAACCCAAGACTACATAAATACCTAAGTATTGAATAAAATAATCATTATGCAAATTAACATTAACCAAAGTAGAATTCCATTTAACAATCTAAAGATAAAAAGAAAAATTTACAAGAATTTCTCAATATTTATAAAATTATTTGCATTTAAGTTGAACTTACTAAATTTTCTTATCTTTATAGTTTCATTTGATTTCACAATCTCAATATTTAACCCATTAATCATACATGAGTCAAAACTTTAACAAAAAATTAATGACACGAAAATTTGTGTTTTTATTAGTGCAAAAAAACGAGCAAGATTGAAAAAGAAAAAGAGTTTAAATTAACAAGTAAAAGGAAGGAATTTTTTTCCAATTTATATTTGTACAATTACTCTTATTAAATTTTCTCCTTCTGTGTTTATATTTGTTTCAACCTAAAATTAAAGTTCATACCTAAAGATTTTTAAATGGGTTTAACTTTGTGAGTCAATTTGACTGAGTTTGAGTTGGATTAAGTTGAAAAAAATGATTTTTTAGATGTTGATCAAACTAAACCGATTAATTTAATTTACAAGTAAAATAAGTTTGGATAAATGTGATGATTGTTTGAATTTAAATCATTAACAATAATCTTTTATGATTTTTTTTGTCAATGTTTCATTATTTTTTTGTTATAATTACTAAGGGTTCTAATTATGTAGGTTGACACTTTGATCTTTTTAAATATCATAATGTTGTTCAATAATGTTTAAATGATTTGAAGGTTTAAATTATTTATTTATCTAATTATATTGGTTGACACTTTGATTTTTATTTATTGGTTTGATTGTAATGATATAAGTATACAAATCAAATTAATTCACTTTAATTAATTGTACTATAATGAAACAAATATATAAAATAAATAAATAGAACAAAACATACTTAAATGGATCCATTCAACTAAGTTGCCAACTCATGATAATCGAGCTGAAATATAAATTTTTTTATTTAACAAGAAGTGAGACAGATTAATTCACATATCAACCAATCAATATAAACTAAGAGAATATTTTAATACTTCCTTCGCATTTTCTCATAAGTTACCATTTTTCACATAAACATTTGAATACCTAATTAATTAAATTAAAACTTAATATAAAATAATCTTAATTATCACTTTCAGTTTATTTTTCTTTAACATATTAAAAAAACACAAATCCTTAAATATCCCCATTCAATCAACATAAAACTTTTGGTAAAAATTCTTTTAGAATATACATATTTTCCTCCTAAACTCAAACTAAAAATATTTATTAAATAATCCAAATTTGTAATTGTTTTTTAAGCTATCTATTATAAGTTATTGTATATATCTTTCTTCTTTAACTAGCTAATTTATAATTTGTCATATTTTCTTTTTTTAGTTGTTTCCCATTAAGTTAATGTTTACAAAATATAAAATTTAAATTGGTATAGGAAAGATAAACGTGTTAACCGGTAAGTGTTTGATTAATATTATATAAAGGAGTTCTTGAAAATTCATCTGTTTACATATAAGCCATTTTGTAGGAAAATGTATTTACATATCAAATATTAAATACTTATAAATGACTTCCATACACACAGATAATTTTCCAATTTTATAAAAAATAATAATCAGAGTCATATAATCCGAGACAATCACCTTTCACGATATTTACATGAATATAATGATTTTATTAAAGATAAATAATCAATTTAGTCATTACATACGTGAGACTCATCAGTTTAACGGAAAAAATGATATAATTTTGAATGTGTAAAAAGTCAAATTGGTATAGTTTAATGATAAAATAGTACTAATTTATTGTTAAATTTTTAAGTTATATTTGAATAATAAAATAGTTCCGTAAAATTTAACATAATGACATAATTATAGATTTTTTTTCTCATTGGAAAGTAAATTTACCATGCTTTATTAATTTAAGAATCAAATTAATTATTTATTCATAATAATAATAACAATAATAATAATAATAATAAATAAATAAATAAATATGATAATAATAATTCATTTATTCATCCTTTTACATTCTAATAAAAGTTTCTAAAATAATAATTAATAAAGTAGAATTTTAGAAAAATAATCCTAAAAGACATAATCTTCTAAAGAAAGTGTGAATAACAATGTGTGTTCAATAAAATAAAATAAAAAGGTATATGTACTGTATGATCCGATCGGTATGTTATTTCATAGAGTAATTTTAAGGAAGAGTGTATTATGTTGACTGAGATAATTTGGAAACCATTCGGTGTATTTTTCTAATTTAAGGATTAAATTGATAAAAATGGACCTAAATAATATTGGGGGCATAATTGGATCGCAGTTGAGCCAATTCTAACTAAAAGTCTATAACAAAACATATAAATACGGAGGTAAATTAAAAAAGTAAAAGTGAGATTGATTGAATTGGCATACTTAATTACTTTTAACAGATATATCCGTCGCTCGGTAAACTCTTAACTAAAATTTATACTAAGCATTCATATTAATAACTTTTTTCATATAAAAATAAAGTATTTATTACATAAAAGTGTAAAAATGTAATAAATTTATATTTCGAAATAAAACGTGCCCTCTAATTGTTTAAAATAATTACTACAAATATATTTAATTTGAATAAATATTGTTAAAAAAAAATATCCACGAAGGAGCTGCGTATTTGTGTTGGGTTGGTGTGTATATATAAAGGACACGAGACGCTGTGGTTCATTGCCATTTGCCACCATTCTCCAACCGAGAATCGCTTCCGAACAAAAGCACGTTCATAACCGCTTCCACAACAGCATGCCGACCAATAATACTCTCTTGCACTAACATTTCAGTAAAAAGTCACACACGGTCTCAACACGGTCACCACCAAACTCAACTAAACAGAAATAAACAAAAATGTTGGGCTGCGGCCAAGAAGAGATTGAACTGTCACGGGATGGCAGCCACTACAGTCTCTCCACCGGAATACTTCCGTCTCTCGGGGCCAAAAGCAACCGTAGAATCAAGCTGCGCCGCTTTATTCTATCGCCCTACGGCCGCCGTTACAGGTTTTTATTTAATTTTTTTCTTTTTCAATGTTTATTGCGCTTTCTTTGTTTGAATGCTGTATTAACAGATTTTATTTCTGCATCGTTTCGATGTATTTTATATTTTCTTTTTCTTTTCGAGAGAGAAGGGGAAACAAAACAAGGACTCATGGCGTTCATGCTTATTGCTTCTGTTTCTTTGTTTTTCCCGGAACGAAGCTTGTTGAGTTGTTTTGTTGCACTTTTAAATTGTTTTTCGTTAGATGCTAACTTTTTGTTCTATTCCATTCTTAAATCCTTCCTTTTGATAGTATTCTGGCCGTTCCTTCCTTGCCAATGTCGAGTATTCACGTTCTTTTTCTTTTCTTTTTTTTCAATTTTGTGGCCTCTTCTTGATTCTATAATTTTGCTAATTGCTGAATGGTAATATCTGTCTGTTTTCTTTTACGGGTTTCTGTGTTTTTATTACTGTGTCGTTTTCCGTGTTGTTCATAACCTGAATTGACGGCACTAGATCTCTTCCTTGTGATCCCTGCTGATTACCGAAAGAGCAATTTCGCTCTTTCCATTTTCTTTTACGTTTCATCTTTTTTTAATAATAGTTCCATTGAGATCTATTATTGAATTAATTAAAAACCATATACCAATTGCAACTGCCTTATCCCATTGAGGTCGGCTACATAAATCACATTCTGACTAACGTTATCAACCTATATAAAAAAAAAAACTATGTTTTCGGTTTTGGTTTACTTTGTTGAACTTGAGTTTTCAAAGGCAGAGGCACGAGCTTCCATCTGGCAGTAGTCAAACTGGGAAGTTTGACTTTGTTTCCCTGGATTTGAAACAACTAGAGTATGGTGGTTGTTGTGCATGCAATGGAAGAGTCCGCATTGGATTCCACCGAAAACAAGTGTCAAGGAATAATTCAAAATTTCTTATAAATATGTTTTGTTGTTGACTCTGCAACTAAAACTGAAATTTCGTGTATAAAAATATTTTTCTTTTCTGTGTTTTCCAACGCAGATGAGTAACACTACTATTAGGTAAATAAAATTTGTTGGATTTTGCAGGATATGGGAAACTTTCCTTATTATTCTGGTATTTTATACTGCCTGGGTTTCTCCCTTCGAATTCGGATTCTTGAAGAAGCCAGAACCACCGCTTTCCATTTCGGACAATATTGTGAATGGATTTTTTTTCGTGGATATAGTTCTGACCTTCTTTGTGGCTTACATTGACAAAACCACCTATTTGATCGTGGATGATCGGAAACAGATTGCTTGGAAATATGCAAGGACTTGGCTGGCCTTCGATGTTGTCTCCATCATTCCTTCAGAGCTTATACAAAAGTTATCACCTTCTCCTCTTCAATCTTACGGTTTATTCAATATGCTTCGCCTATGGCGTCTTCGGAGAGTCAGTGCTTTGTTTTCTCGGTAATATTGACTGTTTTCCGATGAAGCAACGTTTTTATTTTTTTTCTCATTTATTTGGCTTGTAACTGTGAATGTGAATAATACATTTTTGAGTAGGCTTGAGAAGGACAGAAACTATAACTATTTTTGGGTTCGGTGTGCCAAGCTTATTTCTGTAAGTTTCGAAACTTATTATATTTATAATCTTTATTAAAAAGGAAGATGAATTTGACATGTTCAACAGTGCACTGATTGTCTGAGTGATTTTTATAGGTTACTCTCTTCGCTGTTCATTGTGCTGGGTGTTTCTATTATCTTATTGCTGCACGTTATCATGATCCAAAAAAGACGTGGATTGGTTCAACGATGGATAATTTCCTTGAACATAGTTTGTGGTCAAGATACGTGATGTCTATTTACTGGTCTATTACTACCTTAACAACTGTCGGTTATGGAGATTTGCATCCAGTGAATTCAAGGGAGATGACCTTTGACATTTTCTATATGCTCTTTAATCTGGGGTTAACAGCGTATTTGATTGGTAATATGACCAACTTGGTTGTCCACGGCACAAGTCGAACCAGAAAATTTGTAAGTATACAGATATAGTCCCAGTTAGTGATTTTAAGATCACGAAAATGTAAAAATGATTTCATTTTTCTCAATTATCAGAGAGATACCATCCAAGCTGCCTCAAATTTTGCCCAAAGGAATCAATTGCCTCATCGGTTGCAAGACCAAATGCTTGCCCACTTGTGTTTGAAGTATAGAACCGACTCGGAAGGGTTGCAGCAGCAAGAGACACTTGATTCTCTTCCTAAGGCCATCAGATCCAGCATTTCACATTATCTTTTCAATTCTCTGATTGATAAGGTCTACTTGTTTAAGGAGGTTTCGAATGACTTGCTCTTTCAATTGGTAAATGCAATTTTTTTGTCCCTGCTCACAATTGATACAAATATTAATTTTAATCTTCAATTAGTACTGAGGGCCCTATTTTTGACTCACTATAAAAGGTATCAGAGATGAAAGCTGAATATTTTCCACCCAAAGAAGATGTTATCTTGCAAAACGAAGCCCCCACTGACTTTTATATACTGGTCACTGGTGCCGTGGTAATTGTCCAACTTATTTATTTGAATAGTGTATCCACATTTCAAAATTTATTTATTGTAACATAATATGAGATTTTTCTTCCTCTGAAGCAATCTTACAAAAAAGGGTTTCTGATGCCTTAATTGTTTGACAGGAACTGGTAGTTCTTAAAAATGGGGTTGAACAGGCAAGTTCACTTACTAATACATGATGAGAAAGAGTGATGGAATATATAGTATGACACTAAATCTTAATGTGAGTAACTGATTTCAGGTTGTTGGAGAGGCCAAAACTGGTGATCTTTGTGGTGAGATAGGTGTGCTCTGTTATAAGCCACAGCTTTTCACTGTTCGAACGAAGCGACTAAGCCAGTTGCTGAGGCTAAATCGTACTACTTTCCTGAATATTGTTCAGGCCAACGTGGGGGACGGAACCATTATCATGAATAATCTGCTTCAGGTCTGCATAACATCATGAGCATTCACTGCATATTGACAATGAGAAGTTGCACATTTTTATGATTTAGTTAATGCAAAACTAGGCCCTGCTATATATATATATATATATATATATATATATATATATATATATATTGTACATAGGTTTGTTCAAATATGATAATCGAATGTAAAAAACTTGTTTTTCTTAAAGCGATATTAAGTATCATATTCAACAGAGCAATGAGTAATTTTATGAATGTGGACTTATTATGGTAAGCAGCATTTGAAAGAGCTCAACGACCCAATCATGGAGGGAGTTTTGGTGGAGATTGAGAACATGCTAGCTCGTGGTAGAATGGACCTACCAGTGAGTGTGTGCTTTGCGGCAGCAAGAGGTGATGACTTGTTGTTACATCAGTTGCTGAAACGAGGAATGGATCCAAACGAATCCGACAACAATCGAAGGACAGCTTTGGTGGGTGAATAGTGTTATAATTTTTTTGTTACCTTCTTTACATGGTTTTTATTTTCTATTTCTTCTAATCTATAGTGCTTATTTGTGCTTGCTAAATCAGCATATAGCAGCATCTCAAGGGAAAGAAAACTGTGTTCTGCTTCTGTTAGATTATGGGGCGGACCCCAACATTACAGGTCGATATTTCTTACAACTTCCTTAAATTCTATTGCTTACACGCTTACGATAGAAAATTACTTTGATACGAATACGTGCTAAGATTTTGAAGAACTGTGGAAAATGAAGACTTCTATGCATGACAATATCTACAAAGTCAGGATTTCAAAGTTAATTAATAAGCATTTGTATTCTTGCGTATTATTTTAAGTCTGCCACATTAGACGTTTGTCCCACTGCCCAGGACTCGGAATGAGTGATTATTTAAATGAAGATTTTTTAAAACATTAGATGACTATTATATGTATAAAAATAGAAGGCTTTCATCGAATAATGAAACATTTACTAAATTAAAAACAAACACTTGGTTTATAATTTCTTTTATTTTCCAAAACTTTCATGTCTCTAGCATCAGCATATTAAATAAATAACCTATGGCTCACATGCCTATCTTTGTTAGTCATCAGTGTGTGATTATTTCTTTTCTTGTAAACGTAGCACAGATTTCCTGTATTTGGATTTTGCAACTTATTTAACAATTACAACTAAACCAATCAAGTTGTGCCCGATGAGGTCACCATACTCATAAATTTTAATATCTTTGAATTTTCTACATCCATGTGCCTCTTGATTTGCTTTCAAGAAAAGTATTTATTAATTTGCATCTCATATTTCGTGGATTAATATACTTAAATTATCCATCCTTGCATATTGTGTCCTCATTTTGTGATATTTAATCTTTGTCAACACTCTAGTGGTCCTCAGAAAACAATGTGAGGTTGAAGTGGGAAAAAGGTCCTTGCAATGTAATAACTAATAATAGAAAATGATCTATCTTATTAATTTGTTAATAATAGGAAAGAGAGTCCATTATGCATGTCTCCTATTAGGAAACTGAAGTCTCTCATGGTCGGTAACAAACTAATTATAAATCAACATACTATTATGAGAAATCGAAGAGCCGTACGGTCACCAAAGCGGAATGATCGACGCCTCTTTTGGCTTCCAAAACATAATAAAACTTTTGTTATTTCGTGGTGTTCGTCTGTACTTGAATTTTTTTTTTCTTTTTTCGTTGAATATAGAAGTATGAAGAAGTCTTCCTTAAATTAAAAATAGAGAGATGGCATTTTCATTGTTATCTTATTCCCAAGTCGCACAAAGTTCAGAGCCCATTCGTCGATTGTATCTCTATTAATTATGGATTTTAGTAATTAAAATTCTATCACGAATTTCGTACTAGAATATATAACGTCATTATTAAAGTAATTAATTATCGATGTAAATCAAACAAGCTGTAGGTGGACCTTGTAACACCCACTCCCCTCATGACACAATAATATCTAAACTTATCAAGAAGTCATTATCAATCACATGCATGTGCATGGAGTGCTGTGTGAAAAAAGAATTAGACCAACAAGTTGCTCTAAATCATTTAAAACATTTTTCCTCGGTTTCTTTCTTTTAGTGATTCTACTTATAAGAAAAAAAAAAACTCAATATTATTGTACGTGCAGATTTGGACGGTAATGTGGCACTATGGGAGGCTATGGTGGGAGGACATGAGTCAGTGAGGAAGGTGTTGGCAGAAAATGGAGCTAACTTGCAATGTGGGGATGTGGGCCAGTTTGCATGTACCGCTGTTGAGCAGAACAGTTTGAAGTTGCTGAAGGAAATAAGGCGCTACGGAGGAGATATCACCCTTCCAAGCATCAACAGTGGGACCACAGCCTTGCACGTTGCAGTGTCGGAGGGGAACGTTGAAATTGTGAAATACCTTTTGGATCACGGGGCAAGCATTGACAAGCCGGACAAGCACGGCTGGACCGCCAGAGGTCTGGCAGATCAGCAATCTCATACAGAAATAAAAGCCATTTTTGACTCCACTGGGGACCCTAAGGTTCAGTCTTTCGTTACCATACCCGAGAAGCAGAGTGGGTTCAGGTTCCTTGGAAGGTTTACTAGTGAGCCAACCATGCCTTCACCCCTTGACGGCTCATTTCATGGAACGGATGCCTCTTGGAGCCAGAGCCAGAGCCAGAACCGTCCAAGGCGTAGGAGCAGCAATTATCATAATTCACTCTTAGGGATGATGGCAGCAGCACATAATGGGGAAAAGGACCTGCTTTTGCCTCTTGACATGAATAACAAGGCAAGCAATGTCATGAAGAGTAGTAATGCAGGTAGTCCAGCTAGAGTGATTATTAGTTGCCCTGAAAAGGGTGAGGTTGTGGGGAAGCTTGTTTTACTACCTGGAAGCTTTCAAGAGCTACTTGAGATTGGAGCCAAAAAATTTGGTGTCTATCCTGCCAAGGTTTTATGCAAAGATGGAGGTCAAATTGAAGATTTAGAGGTTATTAGAGATGGTGACCATCTGGTCTTTGTCTGTGCTGGTGGGGTTGTAGAATCCAAGTGTCCAACTCCAGCACCACTTTAGGATGCCATGCATATGTAGAGTATGCCTACAAGGAACGTCTTTACTATCATTGTAATTTTTTCCCGTTCTCAACTGTAAATCTTTTAGCCATATCAATTTTACTAATGTGAAATAAAATATTTTCCCCTTCGGTTTCTTTCCGCTGGAAATGGTCTTCGAATTACTTTATACAAAGCTTTACATTTTTGGAAGTTACGATTACTGTGAAGAGGGACCTTGTCATAAGGCGGGTTTCTGAATGGTGTAGACAAAAACATCAGGAAACAAAACATACGGCACCGTTATCAATTGCGTTAAAAACTTTCAGTGCACTATTATGAATTGGGTTAGAGATGTACATCAGTTATCAGAGCATTCTTGCGGCAACTAGCCATGTTCTCCCCCACCTCAACATAAAAACGGATAAAGCGACTCATCACAACAACACACTATATTTATTCTGGGTAAGCATGTAAAATTGCCTTGGCCCTCCATCCTTACATAACAACAAAAATCATCTGTTGATACCAAGAAGCCTTTCGATTGAAAAGGAGGGCATATGTGATGTGATACAAAGAAATGTAGACAGAGCGATATGAATGAATAAGGTATTTGGAGAGGTCCACTAATCATTACTTAGCTTCATCCTAGGCACGGACAAATATCTGCATATACTTTTATCATTTTTCAAGTCAGATTTGAAGTATACAGAATCTGGCAAGATCTAGATTCTTTTTTTGAAAGATATGAGAACGATGAGACTGTAAATGTCAGGGAAAGCAACAACTTGATACTGTAATCATTCAAAAACATTTTTACAGATAAGTACTTTATAATCACAAAAGCTTGAGCATTTTCAAGCGGCCTTCATGTTCTGGGTCCAACTTTGGTGGGAAATAACAGCCACGAAGATCCTCTACTATGTATTCCTGTAAATATTTACAACAATAAATGTAAGAAAGAAAGTATCAAATGTAATAAATGTGAAAATAATTTTGGGCAGCTGATTTTATTTAAAAGATACAACATGGACATTCAATATATCAGTAGGGTATTACTACCTTTGTAAGTTCCCTCTTGGTGAGGATATGGTAGTGCCTCTGCCAAATTCTTTGAATGGCCATGGTGGCAGCAAGAAAACCATACGCTATACCAAGAATTGCAAAGATGACAACGAAAACAACCACAAGGGCAAAGCATGCCTCCATTGAAGCGGGAAAGCAATCCAGGATGCCCCATCCATAACAACAGTTCTGACAACCAGCCATTCTGGGGTCATTGGTGTTGAGGGAGGAGCAATGCAGTATGAGACCAAAAAACCCAATCAGTACAAAAAAGGCCAGCACTCCTGACATACAAACATTAACCATCAGAGAGAGATGAACAGGAAGCAAAAGCTAGAGCTTCCAAACAATTATTACTACCAACGGTTAATTAACTAAATGTGAAAATAGGTCCATTGAATGAAATTTGTTTAGGTATTACTATTTGAACTGTTTAAGGAACATGCAAACAAAATAGCCCAGTTAAAATGTTATACACGTTAAAACTAACTTTCTATCATGGTGTTCCTCCTTTTCCCCCTCCAGAAAGCCATTAAACAGGGATGGAGTATACTATTTAATGACTTTGATAGGCTTGGATCCTCCCGTCTTATTTGACATGTAGTTTAATTCAAATCAAACTTAACTGGTCTGGTTATGTGTCTGTCTCTCGGACATGACTACAGTGTAACATGAATGGATCCAAATTCCACTCAAATACAGTATGAACAATAATCTCGTAGCAACTCTTTTGAGATTAACATTAAACCTTAAGGATGAGGCAAATATCAAAGCGGATTACATGACGATATGGAGAAATATGATTACTTAATTTCACAAAAGCTGACAGCATAAAAAAGACATACAGAGGAATTTTGTCCATTGGTTAACAACAAATAACTTAGATGACCAAAAAACCTTACCAATACAATAATAAAATGGAATAGGATGCTTTGACAGTATCCTATCCCAGCCATCATCAAATGAGTTCCTGAAGGAACCATCTTTGTCCATGATGTACGCAAAGCCACCAATAGCTGCAATCACCTAGCAAATAAATAGAACATAGCTTAAGACAAAACATGCAAGTAAGCATTACAAAATATGACAATATGTTCCATACAAATAAAGGTACATCAACCAATTTTCAAAACAAAACTAAAAGTATAAAAAAAGTTAATTTACAAGCCCTTAATTATCTATCAATGTTGACACCACCATGGGAAAAAATTGTAAGAATATGACATTGACAGTGACAGCCAGTTCGTTTATCAGCTATGACAAGATTGTTAAACTAGAAAGTTTTCACAATAAACTTGTTAAGCATCCATAGACTTGACTTGCAAACTTGGAAAGAGTTTACCTAATATAAAAAGATAATATCGAAATACCTAGCAACGATGTATAACATGATACTTTAACACAACAATAACTCAACATTTCAACTCCATTATATAGGAAAGTAGTAACAACAATAATAAAGTAAGATAGTACATTAGTAGTACTAAACAAGATCAAACTAAATAATGACCAAATCATGCACAAATTCATAAAAACACAAGTTGCTTAAGTATAAATATAAATGACGAATGTGTTACACACACAAATTACACACACTGAATATAAATGACGAATATGTTAAGAAAATCATAATGACAAACTAATTTCATAACATTTACAAAATTCTCATGATTGTCATCACATAAAGTCCTAACCATAACTAAAAAAAACACTTAATATTTAGGATGCATTGCTTAGGTTTTGGGAGCTTGACATTATCCTATAAATGGGGAATAATTGGGAACAATGTTTTACAAGCAAGCATAATGGCCACAAGTAAATAACTGGTTCTGAAATTTTGAAAAAAGAAAAGAAAACTATAAAACAGACAACATCTAGATGAAGACAAACATGTGAAAAGACGAGAAGAAGAGAAAAGAAGAGAGAAATTGTTAGGATATAGGATGATAGGATAGATTGGGTTTAGAAGTTAAGGGTATGGGGGTGTCGGTTGTAAAAGGGGGAGCGGGTCAGAGCTGTTATAAATAAAGCTCTTGTAACTCTGTAGAGGGTATCAAGTATATTTTGTGTAAAGTCAGGTCTTTAGCCTGTAGAGACAGGTTATGCTCTCAACCAGGGAGGTTATGCTCCCAACCCATTCTTTGTAAAGAAGATTCTTTTACGGTGAATAATAGAGAAACCCATTCTTCCATTACTGTTTCTACCTACTGTTAGTGTTCCTTAACTTCTAAACCCAATCTATCCTATCATCCTATATCCTAACAGAAATAAATGAGAAGGAAAAGAAAAATAAAACAAATGGAGGGTACGTGAAAAAATAGAAAAGAAAAACTTAGTTTCAAGGTTTAGGTCATCAGAGCTTAGTGTTCGCTGCAGTTCAAGTCACCAAAGTAAGTTATTGCCATAGACTTCTCGATGGAGACTCAAGGACGGAGAAGGGTATTTTGAAAGAGGGCTCATTCTCTCCCATGTTAAAACAAGGGGTTATTTTAGAATGAGCCAAGCCCAAAATCTTGTCTTCAATAAACAAACATAAAACGAAAAAGCAGATAATCCGCCATAGTCACCATGTCTGTAGCAGTTACCACAATGGAAATGGCGAAAGATGCCATATCCTTCAGAATAGCAAATGGTGGTGACTAGCAAAACCGCCATGCCATTCCTTGACAGGCACCGCCACAACCACCATATGATAACACTGTTCTTAACTTGGGAGTGTATGCAGGTTTACAAGAGTATACAACTTAACTTGAGCATTTGACAACAATAACTATGAACTACAAAAATTCCTAGTAAATAAAAGACTCTTGAAACTAAAATACTGTCATCTCATATAAATTGGGCTCTTCAAGGTTGTCAAAATCGTGAATTAACATTTAAACTTTTAGAAGATTAAGATCTTAGAAAAAAATGAACTAATTCATTATCAAATCCTTTTTTAACTAAACTCTTTGAACTCGCATAAACTCTCAAGTCAAGAAGTGAGTCAAAGAGTTTAAAATCAAATGTTTTTGGCTTGGCTTTTAAGCCATAATGACAATGTTTCATTATAACTCAAATTTTTTGAAGAAAATAACTCCTTTTTTGAATTATTTTCACATTAAGAACTTATGCTTTTATGAATTTATATACGATTTAATCATCTATGTATTTTAATCTTATTTAGCACTATTGTACTATCATACTTTATTGTTGGGATTTGCTACTTTTCTTCCTTACGAAGTGGAAATATTGAACTATTGTTGTACTATGAGTACTATGTTATACATCATTAATATTTTTTTATATTAGGTAAACTCTTACAAATTTATGAGTTAAATCTAAAAGTCAAGTATATGAAAGTTTCACAAGGTTATGTAGACTTGCTCATTACCACAATTATACAAAACAATTATAATCCGTGAATCCTCTTTTGGATTCCACGTTTTTTTGGACTTCTTTGCACTTTCAACTGATACCAGAGAAACCACCTCACTGTTATATTCCAACCTCCCACTTCAGTTACTTTTCTCTCTGTAAACTATACCAATTCAAAAAATTAAAAAATGTAGACCAAAAGCCTGTCTTTCCACTAGTATTCGTTACATATCTATTGTTGCTACGCCAATGCAAATAAAAATTTGTGTGTAGTAACTAACAATACGAAAGTCCAGTTTAACTATCCTACGGTATAGGCACAATCTTCTTTCTAAAAAACGAGTCTTTACAAGATATACCTAATAAAATTTCATCATGGTAACATATGTAAGAGTGACTTGAAAATGAGATATTCTAAACAAAGAACATCTGCCTTGAGATAGCTTAATAAAAACAAGGAAAACATAATCATAAATATGAAAGATAAGGAAGAGCTAAGAATGCTCACAGTCTGTACAGCCAGAAAAACAAGGAAAACATCCCTTGCTACAAAAAGTCTGAACTTTATTTTACGCCAAGAGTTGTCCTCAAACAATTCAACTCTAAGATGAAATTGGGCTTTGCAGGTGGTGCAGTGTGAGAAGGCAAATCCTTCCTACAAGGCAACAAAAATAAAAGTTTTTTCCAAATTATTATATGATCTCTCAACAAGTTAATACTAGCAGTTTAAATTACACGTGAAGACAAGCATCAAATTATACACCTTTACAGAGCGCCAATGATCAAGACACGAGCGATGAACAAACTGTTGAGTACCTTTGCACATGCATGGAGATATTAATTCATCCTCTACAAAATCAAACCCAGAATTAGCTTTGTGCAGAATACAACCACCCAAACAATAACATTCATATTGTTGTTTGCTAACATCATGTAGCACTAATCTGATGAGTTGCGCAGGTTTGGAGTCAAGGTACAGGAAATGCCCAAGTTTCAATAATAAAAAGCCCAATCATCATTTTATCTACCAAATCTTTGCTTGACAAATAAGATCATTGGTCTTCTTGTAACTTTTAATCACATTATTCAGTGCAGAAATTATTATCAATGGAAGATGGCAAACAACCACCACATCATTCTGCCAAGGTGGTCATGGCACAGCCATTTAACAACATTGACAAAAAATGAGAAAGTGCAGCACAGAGTTTTTTTGCTGTTGTTTATTAAATTTAAGCACTGCGTATAGCATTTGGGAATGGGGCACAAGTTCGTGCATGAATTCAACAGCAAACATTTTAAATAAATGACAATAGTTTTCAGATTTCCATAGCCAAGTTTATTTTATCGAATCCCATTTCATCAACCAAAATAAATTAAAAAGAAGATTATTTCAAGCATTAAAGTGAAAATAATTCCAAGTATCATCATACAGAACTAGAACACCTAAATTTTCTAATGTCAGCCTCCACTGCCAAGGCGTGTAGAACAAGAAATGTCAAAATACAAACTTCTAGTTTGACGGTACGAAAAATTAAGTTGAAGGTGAAATAACATGACATTAGCTTTCGATTGTACAGTAAAAACAAAATCATAGCATGTTTAGAAAGAACAAAAGTTTCAACAAGGACCAATTTCAGACACTACAATTCTACAAATACAATTCACAATGGAACGGGAAAAACTGAAGACCACAAATATCGTATTTGATCACAATGTCACCAATTTTGATAATGACGACGATACACTGGTTCCTATTCTGAGGACTTTGACTGCACTCTCCGAAGCCACTTACTTATGAAGACTCTATTTTATTTACAGGGAAATGCCCATATTTCACAAATTAACAATTCCAACCGAAAATGACAAAATTCGGCATAAATTTGAATGCTTTTGCAGGAATTTTCACCTGGATCAGAATCGCTTTCGAGGCAAATTCGACAACAGGGGAGTAAGCCTGCCTCAACGTCTTCTTCGTCATCTTTGATCTCACCGGAGCTTCCCGGAGACTCCTCCTCCTCCTGATTAAGGAGCAAAGGGTCCGAATCACTAGGGTTTTGCATGACCGGTGGAGGCTGAAGCTGTACTTCCCCCTTCATTGATGCTTACTGTTCAATCAAGCAAGTTTTGAGGATTGAAAACCCTAACGCAACACGATATCGCCGAACCTATCACGGCGATCATAAGATTCAGCTCCTTGACGGTGAGGAAAAAGATTGAAAACAAAAAGAGTGAATTGAATTCATTTCAAACAAGGTACCTGAAATTCAGAGGGGTCCTTGGTGAATCACTGCTTAAGAATGTTGATGATAAAAATACAGGCGTAATGTAATGCTATCCCCAGTGATGATAAAAAAATCAGGTTCAATGAACTGTTTTTTATTTCTTTTTCTGTTGATTCTTCGATTTCACCAGAAAAATACAGGGCTCATTCTAATCACAAACCTAATTCTTGTCTTCACGTTTGACTTTTGAATTTTTTTTTTAAAGGAAAAAAACTTTGTAATGTGACGACCCAATAAAATTAGTCTGTGTAATTTATTTATATAGATTTGAATTTGAACAGTGTATTCAATAAACACGCCCTTAAGACCCATCAATTAATTGCTTTTATAAAATTTTCTTTGACAAAAAATATATTTTGAACATTTTTTAACGTTTTATTACATACATTTTTTTCTAACTTAAATTTTAAGATTTAAAAAATATATTGAATATTTCCAGAAGCTTCACTAATTTAACCACCACAGTTCGAAAAACAACATTACATTTAAATTACCGTCACCTGTGTCGTCATCTAATTCACAAAGCTTTGTATTCACCAAATTTCACTCTAAGCAACGGGTAGTATAACTTTATAAGACTATCCTGCACAAAAAAATAAAATAAAAGATAAGTTAGCTTTTATATGTTTAATATTAAAATTAAAATGTGTATACATAAAATATTTTTATTGATTATTTTGTTTTAGTTCATAAAATATGAAAGCTAGTCTAGAATCTATATTTTCACCACCGGAAAAGCATTGAAAATTGAGAGTTTAAATAATATTTTAAAACATTTTTTTTGTAAAACAACATTTAATGACTTTTGTAGGAGTTAGACTCTTTGCAATACTTGTTAGACTTAGTATATTTGAAAGAGAGGTTAGGAAAACGTCTATAAAACAAAACAATAATACACATTTGTATACTAGTTTCCTTGAACCTGAATTACATCTAACTATTCCCTAAGAATTCTTAAGGAGTTTTACTAATCTTTAACAAAGATTACACGAGTTTCACCACTCTTAGTTTATAATGATTATCAACCACTCTTGGTCTCAAACTAATTAACTTACTAGATCGTTTAACTCAACTGAATTAAATACCAAGTGTTGTAATTCACATTTGAATTTAAAAGACAACTAAAAAGTTTTATTGAAACGAAGATACAAATTTGACAACTCTAATTGAGAGAATAAGTTTTCAATATAAAGCAAATTTGAAAGACTTGTAAAGATTTTATCTTTAAACAAAAGTGTTAAATGTAAGATCCTTGAAAAATATTTGTAAGTTAAATACTAGATAAAAAAAAAATGAATAGTAAATTGTGAATAGTAAAAGGTGAATAGTAAAAAGTGAATAGTAAAAAAAAAAATATATATTTTTGGAAAGGATAAGTGTTACACGTAGCTTTGAGATCAGAATTCACCAATTTGCAAATAAAAAATTATTTTTGTAATAGTAAAATGAATAAAAAAATGAATAGTAAAAATGAATAGTAAAAATGAATAGTAATTTTTTTTACTATAAATAGCCAAGGGGGGGAGGCTGGAAATTTACACCAAAATTCTAGAGAAATTGTGAGAGAAGAGAGTTGGAGTAAATTATAGTTGAAGAGGGGAAATTCTGGAAGTTTCCGGAGAACGGTTTGAGAAGAGGAAACTAAGTCTGGAATAGAGGTAAGGGGAGCCAACTTTGAGTATTTCCTTTTGTATTATCTTGAGTCTTGGATATGTTATATTTTGCTTTTCTGATCTTATATCTTGAATATGGAGTATTTTGTTTCTGTATGATCTTAAATTTTAAATGAGAGTATGCTTTGTATTGATATCCAAGTGTGATAGTTGTAAAATGTAATGTTGATTATGTTATGCCACTTGTATGTTATTAGTTGTTTATTTTTTTGTATTTTGGAAGGATTAGAAATTGTCTAACCGGCTCTGCCAGATTCAATTTCTTGTTTCCCCAAACATTCTATTGTTTCCCTTATTTAATTGTATTTTGGAAGGATTAGAAATTGTCTAACCGGCTCTGCCAGATTCAATTTCTTGTTTCCCCAAACATTCTATTGTTTCCCTTATTTAATTGTATTTTGGAAGGATTAGAAATTGTCTAACCGGCTCTGCCAGATTCAATTTCTTGTTTCCCCAAACTTTCTATTGCTTCAGTTATTTATTTTATTGCACTTTTGGAAGGATTAGAAGTTGTCTAACCGGCTCTGCCAGATTCAACTTCTTGTTTCCCCAAACTATTTATTGCTTTACTTATTTATTTTATTGCATTTTTGGAAGGATTAGAAGTTGTCTAACCGGCTCTGCCAGATTCAACTTCTTATTTCCCCAGACATGTATTGTTCTTGTTATTTAATTATATTGTATTTTGGGATGGATTAGAAGTTGTCTAACCGGCTCTGCCAGATTCAACTTCTTGTTTCCCATGAATTTTTATATTAAGATTATTCTTATGATTGTCAAATATTGTATTCTTCTATGACCATTTATAGTAATATCTTATTATGGGTAATTGTTTATAATTATCTTGTATGAATTCTATCATGAATGAGTTTCTTGGCTGAAATTGATCTTGTTGGAAGGTCTGGAGTAAGGATTCTGTAATAACTTGTATATGAGTATTAAATAGATGTAGTGATACTATTTGAGGTTGTTGTAAGACGAAGTAAAAATATTAAAATTAGGCATTTTAGATTTAGAGCATAAGCGAACAAGGTAAATAATTTAAATAAATAAATTGTTAATTATTGAAGGCCTCCCTTTGTTGGTAGGATAGAGGAACCTTAAAAACCTGAGTTGGCACATCCCTGATCATAGAGCAGCCCTGGCCTGGTCCAGTCAGTTGTGACTAGTCATATGTGTTGGCGTCGAAGGTGAGTTTGATGCGTTCAGACATCTGGGCCCTCTCCGGTGACCAATTGGGGTAAAGAAAGATCTCTAATAGGATGAAATTAAAATAAAATAAGTTAATTCGAGATGCATAAATTTATCATGGTAAAAACTTCATATATATTTGTCGCAACCGAAAAAAAATCACGACGGGACGACGATCCGTAAAAAGAAAACGGGTTTTTAAAAAAAGAGATTTGGAGTCGCCACCATAGTTTATTCTGGAAAACTACGGAAAAACCATAAAATGATAAGGCATGGTCTATTAGAACCAGATTCTTGGTTCGGGAGTCGATTACGTGTAGGGAAGGTATTAGCACCCTACAACGCCTGCCTTAAGGCAGTACCTTTAATTAAATATGCGAATATGAATGTGGTTTTCAAAATGTTTAACTTTCCCTTGAAATAAAACTCGAAAGAAACAAACAATATTTTTTAGGTTTTTGGGTCCGACAAGGATTGACCTTGCTCCTACGTATTCTCATTCAGAATGAGAAATCAGGGTTCCGTAGTTCGTTTTGGAGATTGCTTGAAAATTTGTTTGAGAATTGTTTGGAAATGATTTTGGATTTTTGGGAGAGTGAACCTGACAAGGACTGGCCTTGCTCCTACGTATCTCCACTTTTGATGGAGAATCAAGGATCACGTAGTTCTAGCTAGGCAATATTGTTTGAAGTTTGAAAAATAGATGTTTTTTAGTTTTTGAAGATTTTATATTTTTTTTGGTATTTTTTATTTAGGAGAATGAAAAGGTTTTTGGCACAAGGACGATGCGTGCGATCACACATGTGCCTAAACCTTTAAAACATATTTTTTTGTAATTTTTGAAGAAAGAGAAAAGGTTTTTAGCACAAGGACGATGCGTGCGATCACACATGTGCCTAAACCTTTGAAACGTATTTTTTTTGGAATTTTTTGAAGAAGGAGAAAAGGTTTTTAGCACAAGGACGATGCGTGCGATCACACATGTGCCTAAACCTTTAAAACATATTTTTGGGATTTTGAAGAAAGAGAAAAGGTTTTTAGCACAAGGACGATGCGTGCGATCACACATGTGCCTCAACCTTTAAAACATATTTTTGTAATTTTTAATTTTTTATTTTGTATTTTTCTTTTTATCTTTAATTTTTATATTTTAGTTTTCTTTTTATTAAGAAGAGAGATGAGTTAAAATGTCTATGACATAAAATTGTGAAAGAAAAAAACATAAGATAAAATTGTGGTAGAAAATTGGATAAATTAAAAAAAATGATCAAAATGCATATAAATAGAATGAAAAGAAAATGTGTACCTCGTTGAAGATTTGAAAGATGAAGCAAAACTTTGCTTGTAATAAGTTGTAAGGAGAGATAGGTTGATGGCGAAGAAGATGAATTTATAGTAGAAATGTGGTATGGGATTTACTATGTATAGAGGGATTAGAAAATAGTAAAATGTGAGAGAAAAATGAAGTAGAGTTTTGGGATGGAATGAAGAGGTTTTGAGATAGAAGAGATGAGTATTATGTAATTTTTTTGTGTGTGTGAAGTGAAGAGAATGTAGGTATTTATAGAGTAAAGGATGAAGAAAGTTGATGAATAAAAATAATAAAATAAGTTGGTGGAAAATTTAGATGAAATAAAATATAATAAAAAAAAGATGAATAGAAAAAGTTAATGTGGAAAATAAGTGAAAGAAATAATATAAAAAATTTGTGGAAAAATTAGGTGAAATAAAATATAGTGAATAGTAAAAGTTAATGTGGAAAATAAGTGAAAGAAATAATATAAAAAGTTGGTGGAGAAATTAGGTGTGGAAATTAAGTGGAAGAAATAATATAAAAAGTTGGTGGAGAAATTAGGTGAAATAAAATATAGTAAATAGTAAAAGTTAATGTGGAAAATAAGTGAAAGAAATAATATAAAAAGTTGGTGGAGAAATTAGGTGTGGAAATTAAGTGGAAGAAATAATATAAAAAGTTGGTGGAGAAATTAGGTGAAATAAAATATAGTGAATAGTAAAAGTTAATGTGGAAAATAAGTGAAAGAAATAATATAAAAAGTGGGTGGAAAAATAAGGTGGAGAAAAATGAATAATAAAAAATGTTGATGGAGAAGATATAATTAAAAAATGTAAGTGGAATAATTAGAAAAGTTGATATATAAAATTAATATGGAAATGATGTGGAAAAAGTAAATGGAAAAGGTAGATGATGTGGAATGAGATGTGGAGGGTGATGTGGATGGTGATGTGGAGAGTGGGGTGTAATAAGAGAAAAGAGGTGATGAGGAAGTAAAAAAGTAAGAGATTATTTTGGGCCATTGGATTAAGTGTTTAAAAGAAAATTTGGGGGTGCAAAAAGTAAAATAAATAGTATTTTTCATTTTGGTTTTTTTTATGTTTTTTTTTTTATTTATTTTTGTGATGAATTATATTTACCCGGACGAAATTGGGTATTGACAGCTGCCCCTCTTTACTTAGATTTTACTAGATAATATGAAAACATATTATCAGAGTAAAAGATAAGTAAAGATAGAAATATTAATTTCGTCCGTATTTCAAAATGAACGAGAAACAATAGGGAAATTTAAACAAAATGAACAAGATTGAGAGAATTGAGGTGCGTAGACATTGCGGAGGGTGTAACAACCCTATGGATGAAGTGAAATGAGGTGTAACAACCTCGTGGAAGGTGTAATAACCCTATGGATAAGTGAATGAGGTGTACAAACCTCGTGGAGGGTGTAATAACCCTATGGACAATGAAGTTGATGAGGTGTAGAAACCTCGTGGAGGGTGTACCAACCCTATGGAAGTGAATGAGGTGTAATAACCTCGTGGAGGGTGTACCAACCCTATGGATGAAGTTGATGAGGTGTAGAAACCTCGTGGAGGGTGTACCAACCCTATGGAAGTGAATGAGGTGTAATAACCTCGTGGAGGGTGTACCAACCCTATGGATGAAGTTGATGAGGTGTAGAAACCTCGTGGAGGGTGTACCAACCCTATGGAAGTGAATGAGGTGTAATAACCTCGTGGAGGGTGTACCAACCCTATGGATGAAGTTGATGAGGTGTAAAAACCTCGTGGAGGGTGTACCAACCCTATGGAAGTGAATGAGGTGTACAAACCTCATGGAGGGTGTACAAACCCTATAGAAAGTGAATGAGGTGTACAAACCTCATGGAGGGTGTACCAACCCTATGGATAGTAAATGAGGTGTACAAACCTCGCGAAGGGTGTACCAACCCTATGGAAGTGAATGAGGTGTAATAACCTCGTGGAGGGTGTACCAACCCTATGGATGAAGTTGATGAGGTGTAGAAACCTCGTGGAGGGTGTACCAACCCTATGGAAGTGAATGAGGTGTACAAACCTCATGGAGGGTGTACAAACCCTATAGAAAGTGAATGAGGTGTACAAACCTCATGGAGGGTGTACCAACCCTATGGATAGTGAATGAGGTGTACAAACCTCGCGAAGGGTGTACCAACCCTATGGATGAGTGAATGATTTGAGTTTGATTGCTGGGCTCGACCATTGCCTTGCAGAGGGCCGAGACACCAATGACAGAAAGTAACAATTTTTTGATTGTTTTGAATTTGAAATTTGGATTTTGTTGAAATTTTGAGATGTTGAATTTTTTTATTTTGATTTTTTTGATTTTGATTTTGATTGATTTTTTTTTTATTTTTTATTTCTTGAGATAGAAATGAGTGTCCATATATATTTTTTTTTTTTGAAATGAGAAACATGATTGATGTAAATTTGGAAATTACAGGAGAAAGCTCTGATGCATGTTGATTTTTTTTGTCTTTTTGAAAGAAGAAGATTTGATGAATATTCACGAAAACAAATTCAAAGTTGATGAAAATATGTACATGATGTTGACTTTGATGATTTTTTTTTGAAAGTTTTGAAATCAATAAACAAAGTGTTGCAGTTTTGTACAAGGATTTGAAATCTTGATATATGAGAGAAATATGGTTGGTGTAAATTTTGAAATTTGAGGAGAAAACTTTGATGCATTTTGATTTTTTTGATTTTTTTTTTGTCTTTTCTGAAGGAAGAAGATTTGATGAAAATATGTAATTTTGAAATTGGAGGAGAAAACTTTGATGCAATTTGATTTTTTTTGTCTTTTTGAAAGAAGAAGATTTGATGAAAATTCATGAAAATGTGTACATGATGTTGACTCTTGATCCGTGATGGAAGATTATGAAACTATGACACTTTTTACTGAGTCAAGTTGTTTTTCTTTGAAATCATCTGGTCTATGAAGATTTAGACTTTCATCATTTTTTTTTTGGATGTCAAATTCTAAAGTCAAATGTTCAAACTTGTGCGTTCAACATTTTCTTTTGAAACATCAGTGTATGCATGCCTGATATCAAGGGTTGGGACAAATGTGTGAAAGCATTTGGAGAGTAACGGGTTGGCTACTTGGGCCTCTTACTCCTTAAAGCAGTTATAAATGCCAATATGAGGTTGTAGATACTCAGTTGCTGCTCCAGTTTGGAGCATGGTAAAAAGATAGGTATGGACAAATGTATCTGGGAATTGTGAGGGAATAAGTCATGAATCAGGGAGTGAGAATATCATGTGAGATTTACAAATTGCCCCAATTTTGGTGATGATGGATTTTTGAAGTTCGGGGCGAACCAAAATCATGGGAGGCCCAACAAGGGATGCACAAAGTTGCCCCATATTTTGAATGGGCCAAAAACACATGAAACTCACAAAATTGCCTTAGTTTTGAAGAATGGGCGTATGTAACACTTACAATGTTGCCCCTTAGTTTGGGAATCGGGGAAAGAATTTGAACGGGATATGAATTTGTGATAGATATGGAAAGGATTGGCTTGAAAGGATTGCCCCAATTGGCTTGATTTTCCTTCATATAATTTTGATCAATAGGGAGTTCCCTTCATCCGAGGACATTTATTTTTCATCATTTTTTTTACAACTGCATCGTTAGTCATTTATGTCTTGTCTGAAAATTAAGCTTCATGAAAAATTAAGCAACCATTATTCAATCTGTGTGGACTTTTATTGGGCTTGTAATGTGGCGGGGGCTAAAGGGTGTTGAAAGAAATGATATAAAGGCTAAAATAAATTTTTGTGGGTTATTTGAAACAAGAGTTACCATCTGCACCTTGTATCAGTTATTCGTCAACACTGTTGACTTTCTTTGCTAATTTGCAAATTTCACTCTTTGTTTGTCATCACTTTGTGATTCTTTCCGTTTTTGCTTCACTTTTGAGGAATTCTCTTCATTTGATCACTAAGTGTGCTCCTTTGCAATTTGAGTTGACTTCTACTATGATGGTAACCCTTGTTTGGGTAAAATTTGAAAAGAAATTTCTTTTTGGCTCGAATTTGGTATCAAAGGATATATTTTTGTTTTTTGGATGAAGAAAAATGGCCACACATCATTTCAAATTTTGATTGATTTATTTTCAAAAGATTAATTAGGAGACAAGACTAAATGATCTCAACAAGAGTCATTCATTTTTTTTATTTATTCATTTTTTCCTTGTTTTTGTTTTGTCCTAACAGATTTAGGAATCTCCCAAATGAAAGCCAGTGGAGGTAATGGAAAATCTGCCCCAGTGTAAAACTTTGTGTTTATTATTTGGGCTCAACAACATGATGGGGTCAATCTCTAGGTATAGCGAGGGCTGAAGGATGATGTTTTCAAGCAATGCACACACAGATATCTCTTAAGAATATGTGATTTAAACATTTGACTACAGGAGATTATGACATCCATTACATTTTATTTGAAATCTCATAAAATGGACGATTTGCATCGAAAACAATTGACTCAACTTTTGCGTATTTTTTTTTATGCATGAAGAAAAGTAATATGAAATGAAAATGATGATACTAGTTGAAAAACAAAAAAATTTTTGTTTTTTGTTTTTTGTTTTTTGTTTTGAAAATTGGGCTTTGCGGACCAGCCTGGAAACTGGAATTCGCAGGTCGATATGGAAAATAGGCTTTGTGAGCCATTGGGGAAATTGGGATTTCTTAGCCAACAGAAACTGGGCCTTGCGGGTCAGCATAGGAACTGAGCTTTGCAGGCCAGTATGGGAAATAGGTTTTGAGAGCTATTGTGGAAATTGAGATTTTTGGCCTTTATGGAAACTGGGCCTTGCGGGTCAGCATGGAAGCTGGGCTTTGCAAGCCAGTATGGGAAATGGGCTTTGAGCTATTGTAGAAATTGAGATTTTTGGCCTTTGTGGAAACTGGGCCTTGCGGGTCAGCATGGAAGCTGGGCTTTGCAAGCCAGTATGGGAAATGGGCTTTTCTGGGCCAATGTGAAATCTGAGATTTTTCGGCCAATGTGGAAACTGGGCCTTGGGAACCAGCATAGAAACTGGGCTTTGCAAGCCAGTATAGGAAATGGGCTTTTCTGGGCCAATGTGAAATCTGAGATTTTTCGGCCAATGTGGAAACTGGGCCTTGCGAACCAGCATAGAAACTGGGCTTTGCAAGCCAGTATAGGAAATGGGCTTTTCTGGGCCAATGTGAAAATTGAGATTTTTCGGCCAATGTGGAAACTGGGCTTTTGTGGGCCAGTGTAGGAACTGGGCTTTTATGGGCCAGTGTAGGAACTGGGCTTTTGTGGGCTAGTGTAGGAATTGGGCTTTTGTGGGCCAGTGTAGGAACTGGGCTTTTTTAATTCTTATTTTTTTTTTTTACAACAAATTCCAAGAAAATCATGCTGATAATTTGGAAGACTGTACTAAAACACATTGTTAACAATTTGTATCTTTCACACTTATGCTGTTTTTTTTTTATTTGACAAATATATTACTGAAGGAAAATTATGCAATTTACGGAAAGAAATCTTTTTGTATTTTTTTTTGACAGAGAAGGACAATTGGACTCAATGGGCTCCGAACCGATCTTTTTTTTTTACTTTCCGACACGGGAAAATCCAGATCGGATCAGACCCGAGGAGAAGTATCATAGAAGGAAGTTGGACTTACCAAGCACATTGACCCAATGCATCAGATGACCTGAGCCATGTGAACTTGACACACGAAGGTGACCAAGGAAAACATTTTTTTTTTGCATTTTTCAAAGTTTATGGAACAAGCTAAAAGAAATTCATTTTTAAATTTTTGTTATGAGAGGAATTCACAAGATTGAACTAAAGAAAATTTTGCAACACCACTAGACTCAATGGGCCCAACACTATTCTTTTTACAACCATGACAAAATCTTCAGACAAGGGTCTGAATTCCTTTATTTTTATTTTTTGCACAAATGCTTTTTCACACAAATGGAAAGTGAAATTATGAATTGAAAACACAAAATCTGCATAAACAAGGATTTTTTCAGAAATTCAGATGCATTGAGAAACCACATATGACAAAGGGCCTAATGGGCTCAAAAACTGTTCATCTTTCATTCTCAGATTTTTTTTTTAAAATTCAAAGAAAATCACACAATCCAATTTGAAAAAATGTACAAAACATTATTCAACAACAAAAATGTGAAAACAAAATATTTTTGACATATTTTCAAAAGAAGTGGACTCGAGAGAAAACCACTAAGGCCATTGGGCCTAATGGGCTCGAGCACTATTCCCTTCCTTTTTTCTTTTTTTTTTTAGATTTATTCAAAATGCAGAAGAAGAAGGAATAAAAATCAAACAAAATAGTGTGATGTAAAATTACAAACATGCCAAAATAATTCTTCACTCGAATTATATTTGAGAAGAATTGGGTTCAAAGAAGGTTAACCTGTCAATGAGGCCCAATGAACCTGGAAATTGTCTTTTATCATGCAAATGAAAAAAAATTTTGAACACTTCAAACTTTACATCAATCCATTCATTTTTTTTGAAAATTTTCTATTTATCACATTTTTTTATATTTTGTTTTATTATTATTTTTTTTTTTTTTGAAATTGGATCACCTGAGAAGTCTTGAATTGGGCCGGATCGACCCAACAAAACTTTACCTGCTTTCAGATTTTCAATTTTTATTTATTTTTGAAATCAGAAAGATCAGACCGACACCAAACGGTTGCAATGACCGGAACTGTAGCTATAGTGGATTTGCTTGGCTATAAGTCGAGAGCTCCTCCGCGTTGGGCGACATTTCTCGATCTGCCTCTCTCTTTTGCTCTCCCTTTCTCTCTTCTCTCTCTTCTCTCTCTTCCCTGAGCGTCCTTCGAGAGCGTCTGAGATCTGCAAGGCTCCTCCGTCCCTGCCTTCGAAGGCATCCGAGTCCTCCAACGAGCTTCTTCCTGCCTTTCTTCCCCCGGGTAAGTCCTCTCTCTTTCTTTCTTTCCTTCTTTGTTTTTTTTTTCTTTTTTCTTCCTCCCCTTTCAGCTTTCTGTTCCTTTCTTTCCTTTACGCTTTCTGTTCTTGCTATTCTTTCTTGTCCCCTTTTCGATTTCCCTGCTTTTACTCTTTCCGTTCATCTTTTGTGCTTATTTCTTTCCGTTATGCTATCCGATTCTTCTTACTTTTCGACTTTCCTTTCCCTTATGCTCTTCTATTCTTTTTTATGCTTTCCGACCTTGCTATTTACTTTCATAGCACTTTATTTTTACTCCCCTCTTTACTTTCCGCTTGTTATTTACTTCTGCTTCTTTATTCGCTTTCTTTATTTGCTTTCTTCTTCCTCTTTTATTTTTCTTTTAAAAAAACCTAAGAACATACTGTCTTAACAAAGATAAGGGGTATATAGGCTGGAAACCAGACGCTAATCTCCCTTCGTTTGAAGGTATGACAGAGACAATCGGGTAGAACAATGCCACGTACCCCATAAAAGCAGAAAACTTAAAAAGAGAATTTAATTGTATGCACTGGACATGGACAATATGGACATAGATGTTATTCGTATGAACTGGACATGGACAATCTAGACGTAGATCCGTTTAGGAACCTATGCGAGGACCATGAAACAGATCGAAAACTAGACAACTGAAGCATCAAAGACTGATTGGACCAAAACCTAAAAGGAAACAAAAACAAAATAAAGAAAATACTGAACTAAGAACCTAAATTTGTTATGATATTTGTTTTGTTTTTGTTCTTTTTACTTTTTTTATTTTATGTTTTAGAATACTTAGAGAGGAAAGATGAGCGAGATGGAGATGGATAGGTACACCAGTCAGCGGTGGCGACCTACTGACGATCAGGTCAAAATGATGACCAATATCTACAACCATGGGGTCACACACCCAAGCAGAGCGCAAGTCGTCGAGATTGCGTCTCGACTAAGGGTTTTCGCAGAAGCCACCGAATACAACGTGCACTGCTGGTTCAACAACCACGGCAATCGGATCAGGCGTTGGCAAGCGGAGATGGACCCCACTGGAACTCTCTTCTCACAACTACCGCTATACATGTATGGTAAGTACCCTGATCTCCTCCAACTCTTTTTTTTTTTTTTGAAAATTTCTCCTCATCTTATTATTGACACAAATTTTCCTTTATTTTTTTTTGGAAAGAATACGACTGGGTGATCATGAGGGCGCCGAGGCTGCTGGACTTGTTCCCCGTTCCGATCATCATTGACGACGACAGGGACGGACGACAAATCGCTCCACCCATGCTTTTCACATTCCGGACCAGAGCTCCCTCGACGGAGCTCTCCCTCAGACCACCGCAACCAGCTCGGGAATTTTTTCGCTGATTTTTTTTCTTTTTTATTTTTTGGTCTGTAATATTAACGATCAACATTGATCGAACTCTAAACATCTTTATTATGCATTGCTTATTTGCTTTATTTGCTTTTTTTTTTTTTTTTTTTTAAAATTTGTTTTTTATTTCTTTATTTTTTATGGCCAGTGGTCGAACCTGGATGAATTCCGTAATATGTATGTTTAATGTTTCCTTTATTATTATGTGTTTTTTTTTTTTTTGTTATATTTTTGTTGTTTGAGACCTAACCCCTTTTTGTGCAGATTGTCATTCTACCGAACTCGAGAGGGTTGGCAGAAGACAATGACCTGAGAAATCTCCAAACGCTTTGTAATTTTTAATTTTTTTGTAATTTTTGTTTTTCTGTTTCGGCCACATGAAGGCATTTATTTGTAATAAGCAAAACACTGCAAAATTGAAAGTACTTATTATTTTTTCATGTACATGTTCATAAATTCACATATTCTGCAATTTCGAGTCATGGAACTCTTCTTAAAAGCTTCCCCTTTTTTTACTTGGTCCGAAAGAAAACCATTAAGTTATCGTTGAATTTGAAACAACATCTGAATAATCATGTATAAAATTGTTCAAGATTTTAAAAATGCTTCAACATTTTTTTTGGTAAACAAACATGAACACGAATTTGCCCCTAATCTGGAAAAGCTTATGCGCCCAGAGACTAAAAATTGACCAATAAGAACCCACATTAAGACAGACGCGGAAATATGCCCCTACACAAAACACATGTTTAACATGACTTGAATGGAGGTGGAAATGGAAGATTGGGTTGACTCTTAATGACCTTGAAAACGAATAACACATGTTAATGAGAGCCAAAATAGGCTTAGACAAAGAGAGGTTTAAAAACAAAAATCAGGCTTGACATGGCTGGATTAGAACACGAACACGATAACAAAAACGATTTGGACAATGTTTAGGCTTAGGCACAGTTGATGGGCCTAACATGACAAGGTTTAGGTTAAACCAGGGAGATTAAGACTGACAGTGGATTATGATTTGGGCTTCAACAGGATAAACAATGTTTAAGATAAAAAAACGTTTCTGAACCTAAAACATGAAGAAAGGGAACTAGTATGACAAATACATCGGATGACAAAGGAATATGGGGTACAAACAAAAAAATGCCTCTGACACGATGAACAAACCACAAATTTGATAGACTCTCGAAAAGTGATGATCATTGAGAAAACAATCCAAAAATGGCCCGCAAGCAAATCTATTAACAACAATTTATTGAGAACACATTTTTTTTTCTTTTCATCAGGGCAACTTATTACACATTTAAACATTTTCCTCTGAATTAAAACTTTAGAGAACAAACAACCAATCTATAATGTGCGCGGACTTTATTGAATTTGTGAGAAAATGGATTGAATTACTTAAAAAAATTGTTGACAAAATTTCATCTAAAATATGCTTCAATTTGAAAACATTTTCTTTCTTTATTCTTTTTTTTTTTTTGCAAATTTTATTTTTATTACATAAATTAGATGCAAAAATCATACTAATTTGAAATATTTTCTATTTTTATTATTATTTTTTTTAATTTGTTTTTTATTTTTGACCCTAAACTGGATTACAAAAGATGATATAATTTCTAGTAGCAAAGGAACATATTTTCAATCATTTCAAAATATCATTATTTGTTTTCGAGATGGTTTTGAAAAAAATATATTCAGACGCGACTAATTTTCACAAATTATTTTAACAAAACTGGAACATTTTTTTTTAAAAAAATCAGTACCAAAAGATGATATATTTTTACGAAACAAGTTCGCGCATAAACATAAATCATGGTTGTTTTATTTCTAAACGTCTTAAATTACAAGAGAAATTTACAAAACATTGCCCTTATTTTTATATTTTTTTTTATTTACTTTTGTGAGAATTGCTTGTGATCATTTACGAATAAAAGCCCCTTATACGATGATTCTTCTTTTACGAATGAAAATGGGCGATGGATTAGTGGTCAAACGATGATCTTGAACATTTTTTATATCATGAAAGCCGGATGAACATTTCAAATCATTGATAAAATTGAATTGAACGATTGGACCAAAAATCTTTATTTTGCTTCAAAAGCAGTTTTATTTGAATATATTTTTTTGTTTTCTTGAGAATTATTCCATGAACTCGATAACAAGATAAATGCGAAACAAACACATATGAATCAGAACATGTACATTTTTATTGCTCTAATTTTTTTTACGTTTTTTTTTATGGTACATTTATTTGCTGTATACAAAGAAATGACAAAACGATCTCCCTTTCGTGTCTTAATCGAAGGATGGTACTTAAAGTTCTAAGACTACATACATGCATTCACCAGGATGGTTTCCTAATTCTTAAATCAAGGTCACCAGAGCTATGGCTCTTTTCACTGTCTCTCCACAACAGTCAGAGTAATCAACTAGATGTGGAGACACAAATGAAAAGAACAGACTCTAGCTGGAGTTCTCACGATAGCCAGACAGGAAGTACATCCCAGAGTGACACCGCTACACAACTCCTCTATTTCTAAGTTGCGCTCAGACCCGGGTATAGGGCCCCACTCATGATATGCATAATGTGTGTGTGTGAAGGGAGAATGCAACTGTACACCCCAAACCCTTACCTGCAAAACAACCAGAAGATTCCCAGGCAGATATAACATGTTTGCTACCCTAGGGTTCAATATAACCAAAACAAACACAGATACAATTATGACAAATATCAAACAAAGATAAAGAAAAAGAAAGGGAAGAAAAACACAAAGAAAACCACATTGAATTCGCACATCTAATTAAATGGCCTGACTCTCTGAAGTCCCCAGTGGAGTCGCCATCTGTCGCAACCGAAAAAAAATCACGACGGGACGACGATCCGTAAAAAGAAAACGGGTTTTTGAAAAAAGAGATTTGGAGTCGCCACCATAGTTTATTCTGGAAAACTACGGAAAAACCATAAAATGATAAGGCATGGTCTATTAGAACCAGATTCTTGGTTCGGGAGTCGATTACGTGTAGGGAAGGTATTAGCACCCTACAACGCCTGCCTTAAGGCAGTACCTTTAATTAAATATGCGAATATGAATGTGGTTTTCAAAATGTTTAACTTTCCCTTGAAATAAAACTCGAAAGAAACAAACAATATTTTTTAGGTTTTTGGGTCCGACAAGGATTGACCTTGCTCCTACGTATTCTCATTCAGAATGAGAAATCAGGGTTCCGTAGTTCGTTTTGGAGATTGCTTGAAAATTTGTTTGAGAATTGTTTGGAAATGATTTTGGATTTTTGGGAGAGTGAACCTGACAAGGACTGGCCTTGCTCCTACGTATCTCCACTTTTGATGGAGAATCAAGGATCACGTAGTTCTAGCTAGGCGATATTGTTTGAAGTTTGAAAAATAGATGTTTTTTAGTTTTTGAAGATTTTATATTTTTTTTGGTATTTTTTATTTAGGAGAATGAAAAGGTTTTTGGCACAAGGACGATGCGTGCGATCACACATGTGCCTAAACCTTTAAAACATATTTTTTTGTAATTTTTGAAGAAAGAGAAAAGGTTTTTAGCACAAGGACGATGCGTGCGATCACACATGTGCCTAAACCTTTGAAACGTATTTTTTTTGGAATTTTTTGAAGAAGGAGAAAAGGTTTTTAGCACAAGGACGATGCGTGCGATCACACATGTGCCTAAACCTTTAAAACATATTTTTGGGATTTTGAAGAAAGAGAAAAGGTTTTTAGCACAAGGACGATGCGTGCGATCACACATGTGCCTCAACCTTTAAAACATATTTTTGTAATTTTTAATTTTTTTTATTTTGTATTTTTCTTTTTATCTTTAATTTTTATATTTTAGTTTTCTTTTTATTAAGAAGAGAGATGAGTTAAAATGTCTATGACATAAAATTGTGAAAGAAAAAAACATAAGATAAAATTGTGGTAGAAAATTGGATAAATTAAAAAAAATGATCAAAATGCATATAAATAGAATGAAAAGAAAATGTGTACCTCGTTGAAGATTTGAAAGATGAAGCAAAACTTTGCTTGTAATAAGTTGTAAGGAGAGATAGGTTGATGGCGAAGAAGATGAATTTATAGTAGAAATGTGGTATGGGATTTACTATGTATAGAGGGATTAGAAAATAGTAAAATGTGAGAGAAAAATGAAGTAGAGTTTTGGGATGGAATGAAGAGGTTTTGAGATAGAAGAGATGAGTATTATGTAATTTTTTTGTGTGTGTGAAGTGAAGAGAATGTAGGTATTTATAGAGTAAAGGATGAAGAAAGTTGATGAATAAAAATAATAAAATAAGTTGGTGGAAAATTTAGATGAAATAAAATATAATAAAAAAAAGATGAATAGAAAAAGTTAATGTGGAAAATAAGTGAAAGAAATAATATAAAAAATTTGTGGAAAAATTAGGTGAAATAAAATATAGTGAATAGTAAAAGTTAATGTGGAAAATAAGTGAAAGAAATAATATAAAAAGTTGGTGGAGAAATTAGGTGTGGAAATTAAGTGGAAGAAATAATATAAAAAGTTGGTGGAGAAATTAGGTGAAATAAAATATAGTAAATAGTAAAAGTTAATGTGGAAAATAAGTGAAAGAAATAATATAAAAAGTTGGTGGAGAAATTAGGTGTGGAAATTAAGTGGAAGAAATAATATAAAAAGTTGGTGGAGAAATTAGGTGAAATAAAATATAGTGAATAGTAAAAGTTAATGTGGAAAATAAGTGAAAGAAATAATATAAAAAGTGGGTGGAAAAATAAGGTGGAGAAAAATGAATAATAAAAAATGTTGATGGAGAAGATATAATTAAAAAATGTAAGTGGAATAATTAGAAAAGTTGATATATAAAATTAATATGGAAATGATGTGGAAAAAGTAAATGGAAAAGGTAGATGATGTGGAATGAGATGTGGAGGGTGATGTGGATGGTGATGTGGAGAGTGGGGTGTAATAAGAGAAAAGAGGTGATGAGGAAGTAAAAAAGTAAGAGATTATTATGGGCCATTGGATTAAGTGTTTAAAAGAAAATTTGGGGGTGCAAAAAGTAAAATAAATAGTATTTTTCATTTTGGTTTTTTTTATGTTTTTTTTTTATTATTTATTTTTGTGATGAATTATATTTACCCGGACGAAATTGGGTATTGACAATATTTTATTTATCGTTACATTGAGTTCAGACTTTAATACGTAGTGGCTAAGATATGATGAAATGTTTTGGCTGATCTATGAATCTTTAATTGGTGAAAATATGTTGAGTTATACTCGTTATGGTCAAAAATGAGTTTATAATATGAAGTATGATAGCCGGCGATATGTTTAATTTATTAACACCAAAATAGGTTATTGTCAAATTATGATTAGAGAATGAACATGATTGAGTTATGTGGAGAAGAGGTTATGAATTGTTGATTTGATGAAATGTTGGAGTGGATAAGAGAGTATGAAATGTTGAGGTGATGAAATGTTGGAGTGGATATAAGAAATTATTGCTTATGAAATGATGTTCCCTACGGGAAGTAGTATGTTCGGTTATACCATGAGAGCTTGGTATGAACAAAGTAACACCTGAGGTTAATGAAAGCAGGCAGCAAGTGGTCTGACCATAAGGCTTTGACATAAATATGTGGATCATAAGTTTTATAGAAGCAGGCAGAGAGCGGTCTAACCATAAGGCTTCAGAGAGTAAGACATAGTATACAGGTGAGGCTTAAGGAAGCAGGCAGAGAGCGGTCTGACCATAAGGCTTCGTGAGTAAGCATAGTATAAATTGTAAGGTTTATGAAATTGAGGAAGATGATTTTGATAATGATGAATTAATGACATCGGGGTAATGATATTTGAGTAATTGTAGAAATAAATGATTAAACTATTCTTATTACAAGTTTAATGATTGATTTGATATGGTTGGCTTACCCTTATTTGTTTATGCTATGATCATATAACTCATGTTATATGTGATTAGATAATGTTGCAGATGTGGTTGAAAAAGCTTAGAGATGAGAGAGATGCGGGGAAAACCTTTCATGGATTTTTGTAAAAAGAATAAATTTATATTGGGAAGATTATGTTGTGTAAAATTTAAAAGTTGAAATGTCAACGGTGAAGACTATATTGTTTAAAGTTTGTAAGTTTGGTATTGTACTTTGGAGTAATTGAAATAAAGTTTGATTGTTTATATGAGATATCGAATTAATTTAGTCTCTACTATCAGTAATACCCTTTAAAATATTTGGGTGTTACATTATGGTATCAGAGCAATGGTTTTCGAAAGTATTTTGGGACTATGGGGAGTGAAATTATTATTCCTAGTAAAACTATTAATTGTTATGATGAAAACGACTATTGGAGGAAATTGATATCATATGCTAAATTGTATTGTTATCTTTTTGAAGAAATCATTTAAACTCGACAAAGATGCAGCAACAACAAGTTGATCAAGTACCTCAAAATCATTCTAGCTTGAATGACTTCTTAAGGCATGATCCAACTAAATTTAATGGGGAGGCTACTCCGGATGAGGCTGACTCTTGGCTAAGGCAGAACGAGAAGATTTTTCGGGTAATAACTTGCTCAGAAGAACAAAAATTAACTTATGCATCATTTCTTTTGGTGGGGGAGGCTGAATATTGGTGGGAAAGTATGCAACAGTTGATGACGGTTCGTGGTGAGGCTGTGAATTGGGAGAACTTTAAGATAAGGTTCTTGGAAAAATATTTTCCAAACAGTGCAAAATTTGCAAGGGAGGCGGAGTTCCTGACCTTACAACAAAGGAGGTTATCAGTACAAGAGTACGTAGTAAAATTTAATTATCTCTCGAGGTTTTATACTCAGAATATCACAGAAGAATGGAGATGTCGAAAATTCGAGGGAGGACTAAGGCATGAACTGAAGAAGGTACTTATGCCATTGGAAATACAAGAGTTTCCAGCATTGGTAGAGAAAGCCAGAATGATAGAATTATTGGAGTTTGATCCAAGTAGAGTTTCCAGACTTGCCAAGGGAGAATCTTCAATGAAATTCAACAAAAAACCTTATGAAAAACCACAATTATCATATCGAGGAACAGTGAAGTGTTTTGAGTGTGGAGGGGCACATTTCAGACGTGACTGCCCTAAACTTATTGGGGAAAAAGTTGAAGGGAAGAGATGTTTCATCTGCAATGATCCGGGACACTTTGCTAATGTTTGTCCAAAGAAAAAGAAGGTGGGAGAACCACAACAACAAGATTCTGCTGAAGTAAAGCCCCGGGCAACAGGGAGAGTATTCGCAATGTCTGCAGAAGAGGCTACTAAGCCAGGTACATTAATCTTACACACTTGTATGTTGTTAGGAGAATGCGTATATGTTTTGTTTGACTCTGGAGCCACACACTCCTTTATATCCCTAGCATGTTTAGAAAGACTCGGATTACCGATGCTTGATCTAGGGTGTGAATTAGTAGTTTCTACACCAGCATCGGGACCAGTTACGACCAGTTCAGTCTGTGTCGGATGCCCGATTCAAATTGCAGGACGCAAGTTCAAAGTGAACTTGATCTGCTTACCCCTTCAAAATCTAGACATTATTTTGGGAATGGATTGGTTGACTGCCAATCACGTTCTTATTGACTGTGGGAAACAAAAGATAGAGTTTCTAAATTTGAACGATTTAGAACTAAGCTCAACTCGAGTCGTTGCGAAGGATATCAAAGATGGAGCTACCTGCTTTGTGGTGTTAGCTCAGGAGAAAAGAGAGAATACTGAAGAACAAATCATCGGAATACCTGTGGTAGAAGAATATGTTGATGTTTTTCCAGAAGAAGTACCAGGTTTACCACCTAGTCGAGAGATCGATTTCACAATAGATCTAATGCCTGGAGCTGGCCCAGTTTCTATGGCTCCATACAGAATGGCTCCTGCCGAACTAGTAGAGTTGAAAAAGCAAATCGAAGATCTGCTGGAGAAGAAGTTTATCCGTCCAAGTGTGTCTCCATGGGGAGCTCCTGTATTGCTGGTGAAGAAGAAGGATGGAAGTTCAAGGTTGTGCGTGGATTATCGACAGCTGAACAAGGTTACAATAAAGAACAAATATCCTTTGCCAAGAATCGATGATCTATTAGATCAGTTGAGAGGAGCAGAGGTGTTTTCAAAAATTGATCTCAGATCTGGGTACCATCAGATTCTGGTCAAGACGGAAGATGTGCAAAAGACGGCTTTCAGATCTCGCTACGGACACTTTGAGTACGTGGTAATGCCGTTTGGCGTGACGAATGCTCCAGCGATTTTTATGGACTACATGAACAGAATATTTCGGTCATGTTTAGATAAGTTCGTGGTAGTATTTATAGACGATATTCTTATCTATTCAGAGAATAAGGAAAAGCATGCAGAACACTTGAGGGTGGCGTTGGAAATTTTAAGAAAACATCAACTGTATGGGAAACTGTCAAAGTGTGAGTTCTGGATAGAGAAAGTACAATTTTTGGGTCATGTGATTTCTGCTCAAGGAATCTCAGTGGATCCAGCAAAGGTGGAAGCTGTGCTAAAGTGGGAGCGGCCGAAAACTGTAACTGAAGTACGAAGTTTTGTAGGATTAGCCGGTTATTACCGACGTTTTGTTGAAGGGTTTTCCAAGATTGTAGGTCCTCTAACTCAGTTAACTCGTAAAGATCAACCATTTCTGTGGACTGACAAGTGCGAAGCCAGTTTTGAGGATATGAAGCAACGACTAACGTCAGCACCAGTATTAATCATTCCAGACTCTAGCAAATCTTTTGAGGTGTACTGCGATGCGTCATATCAAGGATTGGGGTGCGTCCTAATGCAAGGAAGGAGACCTGTAGCTTATGCATCTAGGCAGCTAAAGGCGCATGAGAAGAACTACCCAACGCATGACATAGAACTTGCAGCAGTAGTATTTGCATTAAAGACATGGAGACACTACCTTTATGGGGCAAGTTTCCAAGTTTTTAGTGACCATAAGAGTCTAAAGTATTTGTTCGATCAAAAGGAGCTGAACATGCGACAAAGAAGATGGATGGAATATATGAAGGACTATGATTTCGAGCTTTTATATCACCCAGGAAAAGCCAATGTGGTAGCAGATGCATTGAGTAGGAGACAAGCTCAGATAACAACAATGATGGTGAAGGAATTAGAACTGTTAGAAAAGTTACGTGATATGAACTTGGGGTTGCAGTTAACCCCAGATCATATATGGTGTGGTCATTTAGTAATCACTAGTGACTTCTTAGAACAAGTGAAGGTTGAGCAGTCGATGGATCAAGAGTTGCAGCAAAAGATCAGGTTGTTGGACACCGATCAAGTTAAGGACTTCGTTTTAAGTAAAGATGGCATCCTTCGATTTAAGAACAGAGTGTGTATACCTGCAAAGAGTGAATTAAAACATTTAATTTTAGACGAAGGCCATAAAAGTCGTCTTAGCATACATCCAGGTATGACTAAGATGTATAAAGACCTGAAAGAGTCATTTTGGTGGAATGGAATGAAGAGGGATGTGGCCGAGTTTGTAGCAGCCTGCTTGGTGTGTCAGAAGGCAAAAGTGGAGCATCAAAAACCGGGAGGGATGTTACGACAGTTAGACATTCCTCAATGGAAGTGGGACAGTATCTCGATGGACTTTGTAACACATTTACCAAAATCATCAAAAGGTCACGATTCTATCTGGGTTATCGTTGATAGACTAACCAAGAGTGCTCACTTTTTGCCCATTAATCAACGTATGTCTCTAGAAAAGCTGACGGAGTTATACATCAGGGAAGTAGTGAGGTTGCATGGAATACCTACAAGCATTGTGTCAGACAGAGATCCAAGGTTTACTTCAAGGTTTTGGCAGACGCTACAGAAGGCTCTGGGAACGCAGTTGAGGATGAGTTCGGCTTATCACCCTCAGACTGATGGTCAAACAGAAAGGACTATTCAGTCTTTGGAGGATTTGCTAAGAACTTGTGTATTAGATCATCTTGGAAGTTGGAATGAGATACTACCATTAGTAGAATTTACTTACAACAACAGTTATCATTCCAGTATTGGTATGCCACCATATGAAGCTTTATATGGAAGAAGATGTAGAACCCCGTTGTGTTGGTTTCAAGATGGGGAAGCACTAACAGTGGGACCCGAGCTATTACAGCGAACCACAGAAAAAATAAAATTAATCCAAGATCGGATGAAAGCAACTCAAAGTAGACAAAAGTCATATGCCGACAAAAGAAGAAGACCGTTAGAATTTGAAGAAGGAGATCGTGTATTCTTACGAGTAACACCAACTACAGGAGTCGGGAGAGCTATCAAGATGAGGAAACTGACACCAAAATTTCTCGGACCGTATCAGATTCTCAAAAAGATTGGGCCAGTGGCTTATGAGGTAGCATTACCACCTGGATTGGCAAATTTGCATAACGTTTTTCATGTATCCCAACTGAGGAAGTATATTCCAGATCCAAAGCATGTGTTAGAAGTTGATGAAATTCAGGTCAAGGAAAATTTAACAATGGAAGTTGGACCAGTGCGTATACTAGATGTTCAAATGAAAAAGCTAAGAGGGAAAGATATTCGCACAGTAAAAGTACTTTGGAATGAAGACACACAGGAAATGACTTGGGAATTGGAAGAATTTATGATAAAGGAATATCCATATCTCTTTTGTAAGTAATCTTTTGTTAGATAGTCTTTGTTTAAATAAATAATTTTCGAGGGCGAAAATAATTGTTGTTGGGGAGATTGTAAGATCCTTGAAAAATATTTGTAAGTTAAATACTAGATAAAAAAAAATAAATAGTAAATTGTGAATAGTAAAAGGTGAATAGTAAAAAGTGAATAGTAAAAAAAAAAATATATATTTTTGGAAAGGATAAGTGTTACACGTAGCTTTGAGATCAGAATTCACCAATTTGCAAATAAAAAATTATTTTTGTAATAGTAAAATGAATAAAAAAATGAATAGTAAAAATGAATAGTAAAAATGAATAGTAAATTTTTTTACTATAAATAGCCAAGGGGGGGAGGCTGGAAATTTACACCAAAATTCTAGAGAAATTGTGAGAGAAGAGAGTTGGAGTAAATTATAGTTGAAGAGGGGAAATTCTGGAAGTTTCCGGAGAACGGTTTGAGAAGAGGAAACTAAGTCTGGAATAGAGGTAAGGGGAGCCAACTTTGAGTATTTCCTTTTGTATTATCTTGAGTCTTGGATATGTTATATTTTGCTTTTCTGATCTTATATCTTGAATATGGAGTATTTTGTTTCTGTATGATCTTAAATTTTAAATGAGAGTATGCTTTGTATTGATATCCAAGTGTGATAGTTGTAAAATGTAATGTTGATTATGTTATGCCACTTGTATGTTATTAGTTGTTTATTTTTTTGTATTTTGGAAGGATTAGAAATTGTCTAACCGACTCTGCCAGATTCAATTTCTTGTTTCCCCAAACATTCTATTGTTTCCCTTATTTAATTGTATTTTGGAAGGATTAGAAATTGTCTAACCGGCTCTGCCAGATTCAATTTCTTGTTTCCCCAAACATTCTATTGTTTCCCTTATTTAATTGTATTTTGGAAGGATTAGAAATTGTCTAACCGGCTCTGCCAGATTCAATTTCTTGTTTCCCCAAACTTTCTATTGCTTCAGTTATTTATTTTATTGCACTTTTGGAAGGATTAGAAGTTGTCTAACCGGCTCTGCCAGATTCAACTTCTTGTTTCCCCAAACTATTTATTGCTTTACTTATTTATTTTATTGCATTTTTGGAAGGATTAGAAGTTGTCTAACCGGCTCTGCCAGATTCAACTTCTTATTTCCCCAGACATGTATTGTTCTTGTTATTTAATTATATTGTATTTTGGGATGGATTAGAAGTTGTCTAACCGGCTCTGCCAGATTCAACTTCTTGTTTCCCATGAATTTTTATATTAAGATTATTCTTATGATTGTCAAATATTGTATTCTTCTATGACCATTTATAGTAATATCTTATTATGGGTAATTGTTTATAATTATCTTGTATGAATTCTATCATGAATGAGTTTCTTGGCTGAAATTGATCTTGTTGGAAGGTCTGGAGTAAGGATTCTGTAATAACTTGTATATGAGTATTAAATAGATGTAGTGATACTATTTGAGGTTGTTGTAAGACGAAGTAAAAATATTAAAATTAGGCATTTTAGATTTAGAGCATAAGCGAACAAGGTAGATAATTTAAATAAATAAATTGTTAATTATTGAAGGCCTCCCTTTGTTGGTAGGATAGAGGAACCTTAAAAACCTGAGTTGGCACATCCCTGATCATAGAGCAGCCCTGGCCTGGTCCAGTCAGTTGTGACTAGTCATATGTGTTGGCGTCGAAGGTGAGTTTGATGCGTTCAGACATCTGGGCCCTCTCCGGTGACCAATTGGGGTAAAGAAAGATCTCTAATAGGATGAAATTAAAATAAAATAAGTTAATTCGAGATGCATAAATTTATCATGGTAAAAACTTCATATATATTTTATTTATCGTTACATTGAGTTCAGACTTTAATACGTAGTGGCTAAGATATGATGAAATGTTTTGGCTGATCTATGAATCTTTAATTGGTGAAAATATGTTGAGTTATACTCGTTATGGTCAAAAATGAGTTTATAATATGAAGTATGATAGCCGGCGATATGTTTAATTTATTAACACCAAAATAGGTTATTGTCAAATTATGATTAGAGAATGAACATGATTGAGTTATGTGGAGAAGAGGTTATGAATTGTTGATTTGATGAAATGTTGGAGTGGATAAGAGAGTATGAAATGTTGAGGTGATGAAATGTTGGAGTGGATATAAGAAATTATTGCTTATGAAATGATGTTCCCTACGGGAAGTAGTATGTTCGGTTATACCATGAGAGCTTGGTATGAACAAAGTAACACCTGAGGTTAATGAAAGCAGGCAGCAAGTGGTCTGACCATAAGGCTTTGACATAAATATGTGGATCATAAGTTTTATAGAAGCAGGCAGAGAGCGGTCTGACCATAAGGCTTCAGAGAGTAAGACATAGTATACAGGTGAGGCTTAAGGAAGTAGGCAGAGAGCGGTCTGACCATAAGGCTTCGTGAGTAAGCATAGTATAAATTGTAAGGTTTATGAAATTGAGGAAGATGATTTTGATAATGATGAATTAATGACATCGGGGTAATGATATTTGAGTAATTGTAGAAATAAATGATTAAACTATTCTTATTACAAGTTTAATGATTGATTTGATATGGTTGGCTTACCCTTATTTGTTTATGCTATGATCATATAACTCATGTTATATGTGATTAGATAATGTTGCAGATGTGGTTGAAAAAGCTTAGAGATGAGAGAGATGCGGGGAAAACCTTTCATGGATTTTTGTAAAAAGAATAAATTTGTATTGGGAAGATTATGTTGTGTAAAATTTAAAAGTTGAAATGTCAACGGTGAAGACTATATTGTTTAAAGTTTGTAAGTTTGGTATTGTACTTTGGAGTAATTGAAATAAAGTTTGATTGTTTATATGAGATATCGAATTAATTTAGTCTCTACTATCAGTAATACCCTTTAAAATATTTGGGTGTTACATTAAATGATGTGGAGAAAGAGAGATAGTGTAACAGCAAACTTGTTTATATGCACGTATCATTCTTGTCTTTTCTTTATGCAATCATTTATATATAGCATTATTCAAGAAAGATCTGTTAGACTGAGAGTTGACTTTCACGTAAACTTCATAGTCTTTTTAAGTAGGTAGTCAGACTCACGTGTTGTACAACTACCATGCTTTATCAAAACTTTGACAAATGTAGCTTGTACGATTCTGCAGAGCTTGGACCTTTAAAGAAACATTCATGAAATGTCTTCCTATCTCTTAATGTTTTTATCGATCTTGTGCAAGGATTTGAGTAATTATACTTTCATTGTTTATACATAAAGAGAACAAAGCATACATGCAAAGAGGTATTTTTCGTACATCAAATAAATGTTTTAAACATTGGTAAACGTTTAGGCATATTGCATGTTTAAAACATTTTGGCACATGTCAACTCATTGATAGAAACATCCTTTAGGAAACAAAGTGTTTAAATGTATGATCTTTAGATGATATAAACGTTAAACGCTTATTTTATAAAACTATTTGTAAGTTTTATTACATCATTTAGCGAGTTTTTCTTAGGCGATTCTTTTTTTTTTAAACACTTAAAGGTTTAACATTGTTTAGATATAAAATTTTAAACTTAAGATTTTGTTAAGCATACACTTAAATGTTTCTTTTTGTTAGACGGTATTTGTTAAACATTATCTATTAGATGATACATGTTAGGAAACATTGTTTTTTTCACAAAACGTTGTTTAATAGACATTTTGTATTATAAACATTTATTTCATTCAACGAAATTTGCTAAACTTCAAAACAAGAAACATTAAAGGATCTCATTTTTTAAACAATTTTGTCTTAACAAAATATTCGAACATACAACTTGAAAAAAATTTAAAATACATCAAATCTAGTAAATCTTCAAAATAAAATATTACCACAAAACAAGCTTTTAAGTATGTTATTTTGGGTTTTTTGAGTCTATTTTACAACAAACTTAGATTCGGAAAACTTAAATTTTAAATTTATTGTTGACCACCAAACTTAGATTTCCTTACAATTATAACTAAAAATGACAATGAATTTAAGTTTATTGTGAATAGACTTAAATTTACTATTTTTTAAAAATTTTATTTGTTTAATCACTAAACCAAAACTTGAAATACAACCACTTTTTCATAACAAAATATAGTTCAGTAAAGAATTCCAAAATCAAAATAAACAATAAGATGTCTAACTTAAAATTTGTAGTCTAGAGAAAGTCTAACTTAAACTTTTTGTTGTATGTACATGGATAACCGATAGTACACTACAATCTTTCTAATTGTCTTATCAAAAGTACAAAGAAATCTAAAGAAAATTTATAGGCATTAAATTCAACTATTCTTTACTTTACCCATATAACAATTAATAATAAATTAATTGTTTTTCTTTTCTTTATCCTGCTTTTTCTTTTTCTTTTAGAATAGAATGTATCGATTTTTCTTTTCCACTATTGTCATGATTAATTTTATATATTTTAATCCCATGTACCATTTTACACATGATTTGTTTCGTTCATCTATAATTTGATTTTTATGAACTATTTAAGTAGATTTAGACTTGGCCCATCACTAACCGAAACATCTTTTTCCCTTTACATTCTCACACTTTGTTTTGACCCATATTTTTATGAAGTGCACATAGGGTTTATGGAGATAAAAAGTGTAGAAACACTTTGAAGGGGAACTATATCATTTGCGTAAGTAAAGAAACAAATAGACAATGTTCAACCTACAATGTCTCTAAGCATTCCATGGTGTAGTATACCTTTCCAATTCCATTTTATATAATACTCATATTCTACATGTACTCCAACCACCCACCATTTAAGAAAACCTATTATTTAAAACAAAATACTCACACCTTTCAGTTATAAAGAAATTAGTTCATTATATCGGTTGGATTTGCCGAAAGAATGTTGTTGTCGTCGAAAGAATCTTGTTATCAAAGAATGGATGTTGCTTGTGGTTAAGGCTAGATTTAGGAGTGAAGAGGTTATAAGTGATTTTTTTTTTAATTTAGTAAGTAAAAGTGAAATCGTGAATCCATTTAAGATAAATTAAAACACAATTTTAAAATTTAAAAATATTAAATTAAGTATATTAAAATAATAAAAAATATAAAAATAACACATTTTTAAGACAAGTAAAATATATAAAAAAAATACTAATTTAAGTCTCTTAAAAAATTACTCGATTAAACAATATATTTATTCATATTTCTTAGTCAACTAAAACTTTAATAATTAACTTTTATTTACTAAATTGACACCAAACATTTTGTAAGTTTGTTTTGTTCTGAACAGATTTAAATTAATCTGCACCATTAAAACTTAAACATCGGGGTTGTAAGACTCATACTTTTGCATGAAACTCAACTTTATAGATTCTTCTTGAGTTTTAGCTGAAAAAACAAATTATTAAATTAGTTTTTAAATCCCAGTTTAAATATTTTACTGTTAACTTAATCTTCTTGCATCACCAAGATAAAATGTTTTGTCTGGTCGGATAAGGAAAGGATTTAAAATTCATCACAGTATTTTAAATTTTGAATTTTTCAATATTTCAAATTTAAAACTGGTATTTTCAGTATTTAATCTGAAAGATGGATGATCTAGAACCTTTGTCAGATATCATTTGTCTAAAAGGCAATGATACGAAAAGTTTAAACAAAAACACGTGACAGGGTTTCTGATAATGAGATTGTAAAATTAGAGGAAAATTATGTAAGTAACAAGTTTGAAGGACAACAATAAAAACCTATAAAATTTAGGAAACTGAAAACATATTTAAATATTTAACAGTTTAACTAATTAAATTGTGTTTTTAAGGATTTTGAAATAATATTCGTATATTCCAATCTTATTTAAAAAATGTATTCATTAAATAAGTCATATATGAAATTTATAATGAGATTAAAATTATGTATTTATTAAATCAGATTGAAATTGTGTATTTATGCATTTAATAGAAATAATACGATACGAGTATGCATTTGGATGCATTGATAAAAACATAATTAAATATAACTTTAGTCTCTCCACGAATTTAAAATTTGTTTTTGCCTCAAATTTTAATATACTCTATCTTTAATAAAATTTAAAAATAATAAATATAACAATTTAAATTAACAAACAAAAAATTTATAATTATTAAATTAAATTTTATTTATTTATTTATTTACTTTTAAAATCTAAATATCTAAAATATATAATTGAGAAAATATTAATTTAAATTTCGCGTATAAATACAGGAATTAAAATATACTTAACCCATAAAATTATGTCACATTTTATAATAAAAAAACAAATTATGGTTATTATTCTAATATTAACTACTTTTTAGTAAAAAAAATATACTTTCTTTAAAATAAAACCGATTCAATCATTTGTACCATTGGCTACCTACAAAAAGTCTCCCGTCTGTCACTTTCAAGATTTCTTGTCTTGTACTTGCTTGCACCAATACTAAATTACGTATTTTGCAGTTTTTTGTGAAAAATAAATTAAGTGACAAAATGAAATATTTTCTCTCGCCTTTAGTTCATTAGAAATGGGTACGGAGCAAGGAAACTCTAGAATAAAAAAATTTTAAAACCTAATTTAGAAAAACATAATTGAAATTTTATTTTTATGTATCTTTCAGAAAAATAATTTTAAAAAATTATATTCTTTTACATCTTAAATTTTTAAAAATTAATATTTTACATGCATAATATAAAATTAGAAAGATGACCATTGGACGGGATAATTGGTTGAGAAAAGTTTGACCGTTTGCCAAGTTTGGCCATATGCGGAAAAAGCTTCATCTACTAACGCGTTATGATAATTACAAAATAATTTTAGGGAGGAATAATTTATACAGATTTTTTATTAAATTTATTAAATAATATTTATAAAAAAATACCCATTGCCTAAATTTTTTGAAAGATTAAAAAATAATTGTCTCAATATATAAACTAATCTACTTAACTTTTACAAGATAAACTTATTTTTAAATTACTTTTATTCATTTTTTATGTTTTTTAACTTTACTATTGTTTTCACGGAAAGGGATTGAAGTTATCTTTTTGGACTTTGCACTATACTCCGATCGTTCAATCTTCTTTACGAACGAATTCACACCAACACATTGTTGAGGTTGATCTATAAAAGACACTAAGTCAAATATGTTTTTAGATAGATGTTTCTATTTAATTAGAATGGAAAAAGTGTTTGAACTTAATCACATATTTATATGGCTTATCGCAATCAGACTCATTCATTAATAATTAATACTGTATATTCATATTCAATATGACAATAAAATCTATTAATTAATCATTAAGGTCTCCTAATATACCTGCCAACTATCCATATTTGATATGGTCGGTTATCTCGATTGATCGGCTCTTATTCATGAGGCAATTCATTGTGACCTCCACGGTACACTTCATATAACACAAATATGATTATATTAACAAACATTTAGTGTAATGTTTCTAAAATTATAATTGTACTAATAGGATAACAAGACTTTATACATTATTATCTTAAAATTTATAATATAATAATGGCTGCATATTATTCAATATTATTTTTACAAAATTATATATATGTAAAATTATAATACTTTTTCTGTTTTTTAGTTAATGACTCATAAAATAATATCTTTTAACTTATGATATTTTAACTTCAACGTCTAAATTTTACTGAAAAGACAAGCATTTAAACTTCTATTGCCTTCGATGATGAGTTCCTTAAGGAAATATAAAAGTCAAGTCAAGCTATAAAAATACTAACATATTTTCAAAAGTTTTGGTTCATAAACATAAAAAATCACTATCAACTTAGATTAACATATAGACTCATCGAAAGGAGCTTAGATCTCACATGTAAGTCTTAAAACCCCAGCATGCAGACTCAAAAGCAAAACACATAAATTTTTTGATCAAAGGAAAAAAATAATACTTTTTTTTCTAAATGAAAATCTCATAAGATTATATTTTCTGTTTATTTTGTTGTCTTCTTCAAAGTATCTTTGGACAGAGGAAAAGCTAAAAAAATAGAGTCAAAAATTTGGAAAAAACGTGAGAAAAAAATATTTAAAAATATAGATGTTTATAAAGTAAAACTAAGTAGTTAAAATTATTATTATATATTAAATATAATTTAAAATGTTAAGCTTTAGCACTTTTAAGATTATCTATACTGAACATTAAAAGAAAGTCTTACATTTATAACTTCAATTTTATTTTTAATTATATTTTTTCTAAAAAACCATATTTTTAATTTTTCAAATACAGAATAAAAGATACCATTGTCTTGCGAGAGATATATTAAAACATTTGTCTTAAATTTGTGAGAAGAAATATGTTTCTATCAAACATAATACGATTAATACGATTAAGGATCGGGTCTAAATCGATTTAATTTTTTTTAAATATTTTTAAAGACAAAATCGTAATAAATAAAACTCTAAAATAAATTATATATGGTAATTGATTTTAATAATATTGATGGACTTGGGATAGAAATAATATTATTTATTATTTAGCGTTAGTTATTATTTTAAAACTTATTATTAGTTATTTGTGTATGAAAGTTGTTGAGCATCAATAGTTTTAAGCGACATTTCAACGGTTCCAAAGTAACATTGAAGTATAATATTTCAGAATTCAAAAGCGGAGATAGCAAAGCGGAGGAAAAATGCTATTTCTTTGACTAACCAATAATTACAATCACTCTGAAACTGCACAACATAAATGCCTCCCACTCATGGAATCATTCAAAGCGAGTCTGCGTCCACGAAATTTCCTAGAACACTCTCTTCATTCAATTACAGAAAAAAACCCAAAAACTGGAGCCCACCACAAAATTACCCAAATATGGTAACACGATTTCCCAAAATGATAATGTTGTAACAACAATTGAATCCCAACTCCAAACACAATCAAATCATTCACGGATCATATTCAAGGCAAACTTCCTGATGCAACTTTGGTCCCCCGATCAAGCACGTACCACCAATTATTTGCATATACATGTTATACCCTGCAAGCAAAGATGTAATGATGCGCCAATAAGCTTCCTTTTATTAAACTTCGGTACGTAAATAAATAGAAATCAATTAATTAAACTTTCGTGTTTGTTGGTTGTGCTGACTTAGAAGCATACTAGTTAATTGATTAATTCTTTACACAGAAAAAGAAAGAGCAGTTTGGAATTTACTGTTGGAACTCTATATTGATCAAGGCGGCAGATGAATTGGCGATACTCCCGAAAGCCTTGTCGGAGAGAACCATGGTTGTGCCGGCGGTGGAGGGCGGCGACACCGCAGATGCGGCGTAATCTACAATCTTAATCTGAATACTCTGGTCGGGAATGCAAGTCATAGGTTCCTCTGCACTTATACATCTCACAAGGTACTGCCTCCCACACGCCGCTCCATTGTCCCAGATTCCATCTCCGGCCGCCGCAAAAAGATTACTCGACGGAAACTGCGTGGCTTCGTTGCCGTAACATCCCGAGGCTATATAATATGATAGATATATAATTAAGAATGAATTGATTAGTTTATAGTTTGAGGTATTTACATATATATATTTTTGGTGATGAAGGTACTTACGTAAATATGGAGGGGAGTAACGGGAAGAGGTGCCAACGTCAGCGTTGGAGTGGTGCGAGAGAATTATGAAAAGAAGGAAGAAAGAAGAAAAATAGTGAAGTGTTGTTGGTGACATGATCGGAGAGATGAAGGTGCGCGAGGATAAGATATTAAGACGTCGGAATTATATAATAGATGGCTAAAGGTACTTCTTAATATTATTTAGAAAGTAACTGCATAAAAACTTTGTTTTCTCGCGTTCACACTCATTTATTAATTTGCTGGACCCTTCTGCACATGGTTGATAGACTTCCGGAATGACAAATAACTCCAACCTAACTTAAATCATCATACTTTCATTAAGTTCAGAATATTGTTAGAGTAAATTGATGCTTTTAAGGTATTGTTGTGGAGTTTCTTGTTTTTTTACTATTACTTGACATGAGACTATTGAAAGTAAAGCTATGTGATTTGATCTTGGTTGTCCTTAAACGACGATTAATATTTTGTTAAATTTGAGAGAGAGAGTAATTGAATGGATTTGAGAAGATTTAAAGGAAAATATTTTTATTGTTTATTTGAGCAGATTTGGAGGTAAGTAAAAGCGAATTTGGAACTATATTTTTTTAATTTGTCACATCAAACAAATCCTACATTAATTCTCACAAACTTTACTTCCAATTCCAAATCTACTCTCACTTACCTCCAAATCCACTCAAATAAACAAAACAAAAATGATCTTCAAATCCTCATTACTCTTTTTCAAACTCATTCAAGTGATCAAAACCTAAGGCCTTGTTCTCTTGAGTGGATTTGAGGGAGAGTAATTGAGGGGATTTGAAGATAAATTTTTTTATCGTTTATTTGAGTGAATTTGGAGGTAAATGAGAGTGGATTTGGAAGTAAATTTTTTTAATTTGTCACGTCAATAAAATCTTATACTAATTCTCACAAACTTTACTTCCAAATTGATTCTCATTTACCTCCAAATTCACTCAAATAAACAATAAAAAAATTTATCTTCAAATTCTCTCAAATTTCTTCAGTTACTCTCCCCCAAATCCACTCAAGAGAACAATGTTGAGTGGATTTGAGGGAGTGGATTTGAAGATAAATTTTTTTGTCGTTTATTTAAGTGAATTTGAAGGTAAATGAGAGTGAATTTGGAAATAAAATTTGTGAGAATTAATATAGAATTGTATCGTAATGACAAATTAAAAAAATTTATTTCCACTCAAGAATTTAAATTGTTTTTTATACATTGTTTTTAAATTATGTGAGGCTATCACGTAAGTTTCCCAAGAGATTTCATTTTAGAAACCTCTTTTATTTTTTTTCACAAAAACATATTAACGGTTCAACTTCAAATATATCAAAATAATGTTATTAAATACTACCAAATATATCAAAACAAACTCCTTAAGAGTTAAGAAGAATAAAGATTTATTATCCTTACAAACACGTCTATATTTCTACCTCAATTTTATTAAAATAAAATATTGTTAGAGTCATTTATTACATTTGAAATATTATCTTATTCAAATCTTAATAAATTTGTCATGGTTTTGATTTTTAAAATCATCTTAAAAATTACGTGAAGAAATATATTTAAATTATCTGATTTAAATATTATAATGTGATTTTGTGAAAGATCAATTACATGAAGAAAAATTCAACATATTTTCATTATACTCATTAGTCATCTGTGAAGGAATCTTATTGTCCGACTTACGTATAGGTCGAACTCCATGATTCCAGTTGAGCTTGAGAAACATATTAACAAACATAAAATTTGGATGAAAATAATAATGATGAAAACTTGGAATAGAACTAGACATATTTCATGAAATAATATAAGAAATTAGGATTAAAAAAATATTTTCAAAAGTAGAATGTCTGACACACTATAATACACATGTCAAAGAGACCTTCAACAAAAAAAGAAATATGGCGAAAGCTCGTAGAAATTTGATGCCATAGATATGAAAAAGAATTTACACCCAATTAGGATGAACTTCTACAAAACGAAACATACAAGCTTGAAGAATTAACGGACCTTTATACCAATAAGATGGAATACAAAAATTACTACAATTAATTCCAATGATTGTAATGAAATGGTGTACTCTTCTTTTAGCTTTGTGTTTTTTTCTTTCCTAAAAAGGTTTTAATAGGGGATATACTTAAAAAAGGTACATTTCTTTCAAAAATATCTTCAAGTTACCATATTGAATCATTGATATCCAACAACGTTAAATAAAAGTTGTTCTGTATTTATAACAAAGTCGTACTAAAACATCATATTAAATCAATGGTTCAAACTAGACAACTGAGACACCAAATTAAAGTTATTCAGTATACTCAATTAAAATAGTTTAAAGAAACTAAACATTATAATATTTATTTAAATATGTTCAAAGCAAACAATTAAATATCATGATACATTTAACTAATTCATTCAAGTAAATAATTAAACATAGGATAAAAATATTCAGTTTAAACTGACTTTTTAACTCATTCGTCCTGGAAAATAAAATAATAATAATAATTATTCATTTGTTAAGGATAACTCCTCAAACTTTCAATTTAAAAAACTTATATATATATATATATATATATATATATATATGTTTGGCTTATTAAGAAATATATTTATTCTCAAAACTTTAAGCTAATGAATTAATAGATATACATGGATTTTCTAGTAAGATATTTTCGTTTTTGGTCAACTCTTAACGAATTTGTTTTTGGTTTTACTCTAAAAAGTTTTTTACTAATAAAGGTATTTTATACATATATATAAATCCATGTCGATTTTTTATTTTATTTTGTATGAGACTTTTGTTTGTATCCTACTCGTTTGAGTCAGTTATCAAACTTGAACTATCGACTATGATACCAATTGTAGGTTGCTTAAATATTAATTGATCATATATAATTAAAATATTTTAATAAATTATCACCAATAAAATGTATTATAAGATGATAAGAAACTCAGTGATTTTTTTTTTCTTATTTCATATTTAGGTTATCTATCAAAGACCAAAATACTCTATAAAAACTCAATAATTTTCAGAAAAAGCATTGACTTATTATTTAATATTCTAATATATTTTCTATTTTACAAAGCTCGTATACTTACTACCACGATGAATAAATCTCTTCCAAAAAAAAATCCAAATTTAGAGAAACCCAACTCAAATATCTCTCAATAATAACTTTTTTCCAATAAAAATACGAATATACCAATTCCTCTTGGTTCATTTTGTAGTTTAATCTTTTGAAATTTGTGTAATATAATGTTGACCCAAAATCTAAGCGTTTTGAAACCTGGTGGGATGCATCTAAGTAACGTGACTTAAGGAAGTCCATACGTGCAATCTACAAAAGTTTAAAAGTTTATTGGTGAATTAAAGTTATTATCATTATCAAAAGACCCACATTTACCAGAAATTTGACCAAAACAATTTAATGTATTGGCACCCACATGTCTCCTGTCTTTATTTCAGTGGGTCACGTTAGACTAATACTAAAATACAATTCAAAGTATACTTCTTATCATAGTTTTAATATTAAATGACGAGACAAATCATCAAACCCAGTGAATAACATTCTCTGTGCTTCTAAAATATCATTATATGATATTTTATATTGACAATTTTTCCGATCTAAAGTTAGTTAAAATTAGGATTTTTTTTAGCTTAGAATTCGTTTAGAGGAATTGAGGAGAAAGTATTGAAAGTCTCGCGTTATGATGAAATCAATTATTAATATATGCAATTTTCATTTTACAAGTTAATTTAAAAAATTAGATTTTAAATTAATTTGTTAACGAAAAGGTAAATTTAAGATGGCATTGACCTTATTTTTGAACTATATCAAATTATTATTTATAACAAGCTTCTTAATCGATATTTAAAGGGAATGAGAATTCATAGAACAATTTTTCATTCCACAACAAAAACTAAACATATATCAAGGGAATAGAAAAGTAGTTTAAAAAATGAATACTCGTTCTCGTAAGCTTTAATTGGAAGGATTTAAAAGACAAATCCACATTTCTCATTAAAATGAAAAAAGTTTTTTCAAAATTGAATTTTCATTTCATTAGCACTTAACTGGAAGAATGGAAAAATAATTATAAAGAAAACCTGAAGTAAAGATTTATATAATAAAATTTCAAATTTGAAAATAGACAAATACAGTAATTTATTCTAACACTATTATCTTAACGAATTTGACATCTAATAATTAAGTGAACAGAACCTTCTTTTCATTTTAATTCATAATAACAAATAAATTTTTCAAAACCTCATTTCCAATTTTTTTTTATCAATATTCTATCAGTAAGGACAACAAATTTGAATAATTACTCCAATAATATTATTATATATTATATTATAAATAAGTTAATGTCATTGTTTAATTCTAGAAAAAGAGTGATAACGATAAAATAATCCGACGTCTTACACACGGAACTTTTTATTTAGAAACTAAAATTAAAATTCTAAAACAAAAAAAGAAGAAACAGATATTAAATTCCGTGTTAAATAAGTTGTTCGGTTTTTTCTTAAGAAATGTGAGTATTATCCATAGAAGTTAAGTTTAATAAATTCTTTAATTGTATATATGTAATAAATAAATAAAAAATAATCTATAAAAGTATTAATATATTTATATAAATAACACATTAATTAGATATTAACTTAATAGTGTTTAACTCTGATTTACATATGCTATTTTAATTTTTATAATTTTCAAAAATATTTTATAAAAAAGTACTTAATTTAAAAATATACTATTAGATTAATCAAATTCGTGTAATACCCACAATTTAATTTAAACAAAATCGACTGTTTTACACATATATTAATACATATGTTTTAAAAATCTCATAATAATAAAATATATACAAAAACAACTAAGAAAAACTATTAGACGATGAGAAAAAAATATCCTACAACATCACCGTCATTCAAAAAAAATGTTTCAACACTTATCTCTCATCTGCTCATACCAATAAAATGATTATCACAAAAAAAAAAAAAAACAAGAGAACATCAAGAGAAACAACATGATAATAATCTAATGTGCAAAAAACTTTCATAAAACAGACATATATAGTATACCATCTATCACCCATTCATAAAACATCCATATCACATAAAAACTCCTTTTAGATTTAATTATCAAGATACATGTCCTTGACATCAAAACTCATTGGAGGTAAGCACCTGTGTGATTTTTAGGTTATGCAGAACTTAGCCAAGGGGTTATCACTCACTCACCCATAAGGTTAATCTCCTTCGCTCTAAAACCAAACTCTAATCATAAATTAGAATCTCCTACTACTAATATAACCCATTTTGCTCTATTTGAGTATGAAGGGTTATTAAAACATCAAGATACCCTCTCACGGAATCTCAAATGTCAAGGCTTACACTAAAGATCATAACCACAAATAATTTCTCCTTTAAATTCTCTCAACGCTGTCACCATGCATATCCATAAAATATCATCATCTTAATAAATCATCATAATATTCATAAACATACACAAAATTCATTTTAAATCTATCTTGAACAGTCAAAGAAGACAAATACATCCACACATACACTGACCCTCAAAGGTGGCGCACAACCCCAAACTTATTGTAGAAGGTGGCACTCAGTGTCAAACTTCTCGCAGAAGGTGGCGCTTAACACCAGCCATGGTGCTCAACGTCATTCTTTTCACAAACAATTACGCTCAACGACACTTTCTAACATTCAATGTTCTAATACTTCAGACATGTAGTACAAAGATGACGCTTCTAACACTGTTTAGTGTCAAACCATTCACAAATAGTAGCACTCAACCATACAAAACTAGCATCCAACGACCTAAAGTTAAAATGCTCTCAAACTTGTATAATAAATTGGTGCTCAACACTAGCTTGTCACCGCTTACCATTCTATCAACTATCATAACTTGTATTTTGTGTATTTAAAAGAGCTTATATTTATTTAATTTATCAAAATGATATTCCTTTCTTAGCAAATTAGTTCCAAAATAGTTTTAAACAATAAAATTTGTACCATCGAAAATCCAATTAAAATTAATCAAAATCTAATTGAAACTTTTAAAAATGGACTAACATTTTGAACCTTTATACAAGTTAATGCCACTTGTTTTTCTCTAGTTGGAGTCAATCCTTTTTGTGTTTTAATTATTCTAAATGATAAAAACAATGGGTAATAAATACCGTAGTTTTAGTTGTATACACACGGTTTGCTTATTTGGTAATATTAAGAGAATAAATGTTAATTTTTTATTATTTTAAAATATATTAATCATTAGGGTTATTAAATTCATCGTATTTTCGGTTTTCATTTTTTGTGCGGATCTGTAAAACGGTGTTTGAAAAATATCAAAGGAAAAAATTGTTTATAACTTGAATTAACATGTTTAAAGTCTTATTTTCCGAAGAGTTTAATCACCCATAAGTTAGACCGTTATTATTATTTTAGTTTTTTTATTCACTTGTATTCAAACCTTTTTAAATTATATTATTAGGATTCTACGAATTAGACATAAATGTCAGTTCTTATTTTGAGCTGTCAGTTCTTATTTTGAGCTGTCAGTTCTTTCAAGGAAAATGAAAATTTGGAGCGGACATTCTGCGTTGATAGAGGCACAAAGCAGCCACAGTCATGTGAGCTGTCAGACCACTTTCTACATTTCATTATTTAGATACCAAGTCAAAATCATTATTCTACAAACAAAAAGTTATAAGTACAACATGAATTAGAATAATATTTGAACATGTGGATAAAATTTTAATGGTTTAAATATGTTTTTTTTCTAATTTTTAAGATATTTTAAACTGTTTTTTTTTTCAATTAGGTTTTAATTATTTAAAAATTGATGTAATTTTGTTTTTTTTCGTCAATGGTATAAATAACGTTAAATATATATCACATGTTAATTTATGGTTTTTTTGTTTATTTTTATTTAAGAAAATTATTTACATGAAAAGTTAGTATGTATTATTAGTGTGATGTGATAGGGTCATTTGTTATTATTTTATATTTAATTTATTTTTTATATGTGTTATTTTGATTGATTCTAATTTTTTAAATGAAATAATTTTTTCATGTTTAAATTGAAACCAAATTTAATTTTTATATAAATTTTATATTTATATTTTTATTAAAATTTTTAAAATAAATCTAACTATATTATTATAATAAAATGATTAGACTTATGTTTGAATTTTTCTACCTGTAAACTTTTTATAAGGATTTCATTTTTTTTCCATAATTATGGTTAATGAACATATCTAGTTATAAAACAAATAAGTTAATAAAAAATTCACGTACATTAATAAAAGTATTTTTAACAAGATTATAGTTATAGATAGAGTTGGTTTAAATATAATTTAAAAAATATTTAATAAAAATTTAAATTTTAATAAAAATATCTATATAAAAATTAAATTTAATCTTAATTTAAAAAGACAAAATTATTTCATTTAAAAAAATTAAATTGAATCAAAATAATAAATATAAAGATTTAATTAAATCAAGATAATAAAATTTAAGGAGGGAATTAAATATAAAATAATAATATTGACAATGATAAGTAATACTAACACTAACATATATGTTGATTTTTATTTTATGTATTAAGTCTTTAAAAATTTATATTCTTTTAGTGGAGTGTTTGTTGTTTACTTTTGTGTTTATTTAATGTATTGACTATTATCTTATTTTATTATTTTGCTTACTTATTTTTATGTAATGTGAATTTTTATTTTTAATATTGTGATTAATGTATAATAATAAGTAAATTTCATTAATTTAATTAAAAACATGTTGAATAATAAGATTATCATTTTTTTTAATTTCTATGTTGGTAAAAAAAACTGTTATTAGTGAAAGTTTCTTATTATACACTAACTTTTCTATAAAAAAAGTAAAGAAATGTTTATTATTTTACATTTATTATAATATATTAATAAAAAAATATATTTTATAATTGTGTAGGACAAAGAGAAATACCTTTTCTGTCGTAGTCTTTTTATTCTCCGACATCTGAATCTCTTGCTCTAAGTTTCTTCCTGTGCGAGCCGAGTGAGAGGTACATGCAAAAGGTATTCCGACGCTCAAGTCAATGACTAACGTGATAATATTCAGTAGAGTGAATACTCGAAATTAATTAAACCTTCTTACTTTTGCGGTTTAATGTTCTGTTTATAAGTTATTTCATGGACGCTAAACTGATATAAGTCCAATAAAATGAACTTATCTTTAAATTTGGTCCCTTACTCAAACAATTACATTATCCTCTAATCAGATATCAATATTTTTAAATATTATTAATTTATTAATTGTTTGTTTGTCCAAGCTATTGGTCTAATAATAATAACTTTAATGATAACCCAATTAAAGGGATGACACTACCATTCAGGTTAGATACCATACCATACACATTTTTTAACATGCGTAAACAAGTAAGCATCTTAACATTAAAATAATAATCATGTCACACAAAAAAAATTAAACAACAAATATTCAATTAGAAAATATAAAACTTTTGAATACTGGATAAATAAAAAAATTAATAAAAACTTCATTAAAAGTTATCAAGTTTATAAAAAGTTTAGAACGTAATTGAACTTATTAAAAGAATAAAATTTTAACTTAGAAGAACAAAAAAGATGTAACAAAAACAAATCCTTTAAAATGTAATAAGCAAAATTCCTATAAAAATATTAATTATTGATTGAAATTATGAATAATTCGTACAAATATCATAAAAGTTTAAATAAATTATGAATTTAATCAAAATCCATATAAATATTTGTCCGAAGTAATATTAGATAGAATCCTAATTGTGCCAAAAAAACAAAAGTAAACAAAAATAATAATGATAAAAGAAAAGTCATGATTAGCAATGCATGAACCCAAAAGTTGTGTTGTGCTCGCAATCCTTGCTAATAATAACAGTCCTCAATAGACTCTAGGCAAGTAACGCATTGATGACTCAAATTAATTATGTCATAATGGAAGGATTTGGAAGAAATGTAGAGTAAAGTCCTATACAGCACCAATACTAAATTATTCCCATGGCACCCTTCGCAACCGGCCACTCGGGCACACACGAAACTACAGATGTAGAGTAAATTCCAGCTCTGTTCGAGAATGACTTCATTATTCTAATTTCTTAATCAATATAATTATAATATATATATATATATATATATATATATGTGTGAGAGTTGTATTGAAAATATTAGCGAGATATTATATATTATATAAGTGATAATAATTTAAAAATAGTAAAGCTTGACACTTATATTAAAAAGTTTTAATATAAATGGATTTTTTATCATTAAGTTTTATAATTTTAAAATATATAACTTTTTTAGAAATTAGATTTTTAGAGTTCTTTGATTTTTTTTTTTATGATTTTTCATTCTCGGTTTGTTTGATAGAAAAATCGAAATCGTTGGATTGATCCTAACCGTTCTTCAATTTGGATTGATAAATTTTTTAGATAGAGTAAGTTGGTTTTCAATTTGTATTTTTTATCTGTTTTGTCTTCTTTTACATGTAAGCTATCTGGTGTTGCATGTGGCATTTGAGTCTTCTACAATACTCTCTACCAATCAATGATTCACATGGTCTTTTCTAATTGTGTTTCTGTTGTTCGTAGGAACATATAGGTTTTCTGCTGTGTTTGGATTTGTTTTAGGCTTTTTAGAATAATTTGGTCATTTATTAGGTAAGGAAATCTAATTACATTGATTTTAACTCATAAAACTTATAAATGCTTATTGTATATTGTATGATAGTTGGTTTGTGTAATTGAGTTGTTTGATAAAATATGATATGTTGAGTTGAGTTAAGGGTTTTAAATAATCTTTGGTGATTATATGTTGAAATGTTGATATATTTTGTGGTTTTGCATTTGAGATGAAATTAGTCATTGAATTGTGTATAATGTGATGGTTGATTGATTTGACATTTGTGCTGTTAGACCCTACTACCTAAGCGAACATATTTTGGTGGTTGAGCGAGTGTATTGTCAGACCCTACTACCTGAGCGAGCATATTTGGTGACTGACCAATTGTGTTATCAAGTCCTACTAGCTAAACAGGCAGATCTTGCGACTGAGCAAAAATATCATAATTTTAACTAAATTTGCATATATCTCTTATTATGTGTTTAATATGTGTGATTATGTGCATGTTAGAACAATGGTTGGCTTATAATATGACATGTGAATGATTGAAAGCTATCAAAGGATTAATTGGTTGTGGTATGTTTAGTGTATGTTTTGACATATGAGAGTTCTAAAAATGGGTATCCTAATATTCTACCAACTATTCAACTCATATAGAGATGAATGGGGTGAAGGGAAAAAATGACAATAAATATTTTCTAGACTTTGGTTTAGGCATGAAAAATTAACTTCGTGAGTAGTAAAGTGATAACCCTTGTGTTTAGGACTCTGTAGAGTATAAATACTATTACGAAGGCACACCTACATTAAATACATGTATCATAACATATATTCAGATAATTAAATCTAGTGTCAACTATTTATGTTTGTTGATATGAATTATTGTATTTTATAAAAATTTAGATTTGATATGGTCTAATTGTTTTAGAATTTTTTTTTATACATTAGCTTACCTTGTCGTTTTCTTTTAGTATTTTCTTGTGTTTTTGTGTTTCTATTTTGTAATTATCATCTTATTGGTGTGAACACATGAGAGATAGATTTTGTAGCATCTTGAAGAGAAATGCAGCGAAATTTTCATTTATAAACTATCAATAACTTTTTTGTAATAATTTAAATATATTTTATTGTTATGGTTATTTAGCTTGATAATTATGTTAATAATTTATATTTTTCTATTGAGACAATGCTAAAATTGATATTATATTGTTTAAATAGATCTATTTAAAAATATATAGATATATCAAGAGAGTTGAAACAAATTATTAGCACCGTGGGATAAATTTAATGAATTTTCATTAGTCACCATTATTTAGGACAAAACTTTCATTTTAGTCACAATTATTTAAGACAACTTATAGCAGATTGTTTTATTTGATTTTAGAGGTAGATTTATTTTATTTATTTTTCAAAAAAATAATATTCTTATTTAATAGGCTTGTTTGTTTAATTAAATAATATTTTTTTAATAATCTGTATGTTTTAATTTGGATTTAATAGGTCTTTTATTCTTAATGTTTGTAAGAAAAAAGTTAATGTGGTTTTTTTATGTAGTTTTTATTTCTATTAAAAAGAGTCAATATGATTTATTTGGTTAACATTGTTATAATTACTAACGACAAAACGATATATGACATATGTGTATTTTCAATTTGGGTGAATGTTATGTGATATTTAGTTATTTTCTAAGGTGAAAAATAGATTAAATATTTTAATAAATAAAGTTTTTTGGTTGGTTAAATATCTGTCAAATTTGGAAACAGTTTTTGAAGTACCGTGGTGGCGATAAATTTAGATTTAGATACAAAACAAATTAAATATACACATTCAACTATAATTTCACAAAATATAATTGTATAACTCTCTGACGTTGTAGTTAAGCTAACTCTAATATTTATTTCTCACATTCTTATCACTTGCATATGTTCTCAATATTGAAAAATAATTACAATAGCAAATGAATACAATCTTGAAACTCCTATTGTCATGACCATAAGAGGAATAACACTAATTTTGTAACTCCTAAGCATTACAATTATACTATGATGATGATAGATAGTGAGACATTAACGAAGAATGAAGTACACATATAAACCTAAGAGAAGAGAAAAATAAAATAAAATTAATCTGACTACATAAAAGGGACCAAGATGATAGTTATCATATTTCAGTCTGCTATATTGTTTCAAATCATTTGTCTCATGTCTAGGCGAATATGCGAAACCATTATCATTTTAATGGTATCAACACTAATCTAATATAACATTTTAACAAAAGTGAAAAGTACATTGAGAATAAAAAAAATTGAAAAATTAACTGATTCCAACAAATATTAAGACAAAAAGACCCATAAAACATTAATCGCATATGAGCATTAGATTCACACACCTTAACTTCCATACCATTTTCTTTCTCATTGCTTCTAACTAATGGAATTTTTGTTTCACAAAACAAATACGTAAAAGAAATTTTAAATAAATTTGATATGAAAAATTACAATTCTACTAATACTGTGACCGAGTGTTGCATGTAACTTAACAAAGATCACGAAGCAGGCAACATAATCTTCAAGGAGATTGTAGGTATTTTGATGTATTTTTAATTCTCACAAAACACCTAATATAATGTTTTATGTAAGTTTCATTATGAATTACATGAGATACACACATCTTCTAAAAAAATAACATTTTTTTTTCATAAAGCCCAAAATGAGTTCAAAATTAATTTTAATTAAATCAACCACACTATAAAGTTTGAAATAATTTTAGACTTGTAAAAAGCATACTTTGCCCAATTTAACAAATAATACTCAATTTGTCCCTTCTTAGCCATTACATATTTAAAAAACCCATGTAATAATCAACATTCATCAATTTTCATTTCAGTATACAAATCACCAACTCAATAACAATAAGAGTCATACATAATATTTATAAGTCAATTATGTTTGAGAAAAATTTCCTTTGCATAAAAGTTAAAAGTTGATTGCAATCCAAGTAATAACTAAAAAAAAGTCCCCAACATGAAATATGATAGATTTTCAAAGAAAAAAAAATCACTTAATCCAAAATGAAATATGATAGAGTAAATTGAACTTGAACACACCAACTACTACATGATAGGTTCTGAGTTCAAAATAAAGAGAAATTAAATTAAATTTTGAGAGAGAACGATGAAGAGAAAAAAGAAATTCTAATGTGCATGAGGTAGGAACAAATAAGTAAAACAAAAAAAATAGAAGAAAATGAAGAGTTTGATGTTTGAAATGTGAGCATTAAAATTACACATGATAACTACTATTGTGTCAAATATAAAAATTAAATATTAATGTATCAAATAGAGATAACAATAAGGTGACTACCTTATCTCTATATCGCTGAAGTAAAAATTTATTTCTATTCTTATCCCTATTTAATGATCATAACATTTTGTTGCACCCTCATTTTCATCAGTTATTACCAAAAATTAAGAATCACATAATAAAAAAAATGATTTTATCAATTATTTAATGTCAAAGTAACGCACACTATAAGAGTTTATGTGATTGAATATTCTAAATTGAAATATTCTCATATAAAAAAAATGATAAATAAAAATATTAGAAAATAGTATAATAATCGAATATGTCATAACATCTATTTGATTTAATAAAATCGAGGCTTGTGTAATTAAGATTGTAACAAAAAAAATTATTTTATGGATTTGTGTAAACTTCATAAATATTGAACATGTTAAACAACAAGCAATAAATGTAATGAAAATTTATTTGACAAAAGAAAGAAATAAAGATTTTTTAAATGATGTGAAGCTAATGGTAAAAGAGAACAATGATTGATGATACGTTTATTATATTATCTACAAACTATAAGTGTTTTAATAATTTAAAATAAAGACAAACAAAGAAGATACAAAAACAAGTATAAGAACGAGTAGGAGAATGAGCTTGAGATTCATATTTACATAAGCATCTTCATTTCCGTATTTAATATAAAAATTTGGACATTAAATATTTCTCATCAAAACTTAGATAAATTTAAACAATATCAAGAAGAATTTATTTGTGGTTCCAAATACCATATAACTAATTACAATAAAATAAGATAATTATCCTATGTGATCATGAACAAGTTCTAAAATAGTATAACTCAGACCAATAAGATCAATCTATGATAGTTTTAATTTACGCGACAAATGCAACTCTAGAATATGACATAAAATGTGATTCTACTTTATGTTTATACATTATTGAGAAGAAGACAGACGTTTAAAAAATTTTGTCTAACCCACTGACCGAAACATTTAAAAATAAGAAAAGGAATGGGCCTAGGCCCATGATGGTTGGGAAATGGGAAGAAGAGGTGGGCATTGCATTGGGGTGCATACGTGTAAGTGTGTGGAGTGGGGTCCAGAATCCACCATCTCCATCGGAGAGAGAAAGCAGAGACACGGTACAAAAGGGCTGATCCAGAGCCACCTTAACCTCGCTTCGTGCCTAGCCTCCACCCTCATACTCCTACAATACAAACCTACCCTTTCCTCTTCTCCTTCTTTACCATTTTCATATAATAATACTATTAACACTATTTTCCTTCCTTTTATCATTTCGATCCCAATTCCTCACGCCATTTTCAGTTCCCAGGGTTAGGTTTAGGATCCTTCTCTCTCTGCTCTGCAATTCTCTCTACTCACTGTTATTACCCACATAAGACACCCATTCTTGTCAATCAATACACCATACTCGTTACTCATCCTCTTCTTTGCTACTCTAACCGTAGATTTAGGGTTTCTCTATAATAACAAGAATAATAATCTTTTCATACTTCCGTAACAAACTTCACCTAAATTTTCCTTAGAATTATTATTGTTATTTCGCTTTATCTTTCCATTAAGTAGGCTTCAGCTATCACGATAATAATATTGGAGAATGGACAAGAAAAAGGTAGCAGTTCCCCTCGTGTGCCACGGCCACTCGCGCCCGGTGGTCGATCTCTTCTACAGTCCTGTTACGCCTGATGGGTTTTTCCTCATCAGTGCAAGCAAGGGTACCCTCTCTCTCTCTCTCTCTTTCTATAATCTTTGCCTTTTCAGCTTTAAATTCGGGGTGGTAAATGTTTTCGTATCTCAATTCGGATGTTTCTTGGTCTTTTCTTGGATCTGAAATTATTTTAGATTTTTGTTGGTGCCTAGTCCTCAGATGTTGATACCCAAGTGCTCATCGACGTGACCATAGATAATGAGGTTGCTTAATATTATTTTCCGCGCTCGAATAAATGAAAGTAAAAGAAAATTATTTTGGGGTGTTATTGCAGGCGCAGTTAAATTGTGTATTTCGGCACTGACTGAGTGTCTGAGCTTGTTGTATTGGTTTTTGATGTATTGTCTATGATCACGTGGAGTGGAAGATTTCATGCTTAAGTTTTTTCTTGGTGTTCAGATTCCAGTCCTATGCTCAGAAATGGAGAGACTGGGGACTGGATTGGAACATTTGAAGGGCACAAAGGTGCTGTGTGGAGTTGCTGCTTGGATACTAATGCCTTGCGTGCTGCAACTGCTTCTGCTGATTTCTCAACGTATGTGATTTTGTTCTATTTGTGTAATTTTCTTTTAAATGTGTTGGCTGTTAAGCTTTTACTCGTTGCTCCATGCATTTTATGGTGTTTTATTTGTTATTAGTAATGTGTTTACTTGTAAACTTGCTTTCTTGGTTATCTTTGCTCTCTTGTGCACTTTCTTCTTGGCTCCATTCATGTTAGTAACTTACTATTGCCTTAGGAACACCGTCACGTGTTATGGAAGTTGTTGAAATATATTTGTCTTCTTGATATGGATTCTGTAGTGTTGGCAGCTAGATCTTCCTGGTAATGTATCTGACGCATGTTATTGGCTTTAGGGTTTCTGTACATTAGAGTCACTCTTTTATTTGCCTTTCTTACAACATAAAAGTAGTATGATGTGATCAATTTAGACCCAACAATTAATGTAGTGCCTTATATTATTAAGGTTTTAATTCATTGATTAAAAGTTTTACATTTGGTTTATTGAGCAGAAAAGTTTGGGATGCTTTAACAGGAGACGAATTGCACTCATTTGAGCACAAGCACATTGTTCGAGCATGTGCCTTTTCAGAGGTAGATTTGGATGCGTTAATTTATTTTTCATTGATAACTATGATTTCTGCTTAAATCCATTTTTGGATTAGGAAAAATCAATAAATCAATGACTTATAAAAGCATAAAATAAATTGGACCATGGTAGTTGACATGAATTGAGATTCAATTCATTTGATTTCATACAAATAGTCACTCCATTGATTTAGAAGACATTGTCATTTGTTTGTTGCCATCATTATTGCATGTTGTATAGATGTGTCACGATGTGGTTTGGTTCGGTTTTCTAGATTAAAAGTACATCCGAACCAAACATTAAAATTATATCTGGATTGTTTTTTGAACATGAAAGAAATCAAAAGCCAAACCAATTTTTGCGGTTTGAGTGGATTGACTTTTAGTTTTGTTTATAATTTTTTATCAGTACATGTACCTAGCCTTATCATTTTGACATGACAGGCCGATGCTATATCATGATGAAAATTTTCATTTCATGCGCCATTGTAATTAAAGATCTGTTCTCTTCAATATTGTATATTATTCAACTATTTATTTAGATAGACTAGTAGCTTTCTTTTTTTTGTCCTATTAACAAAGGAACTAGAGTAAAATATAAAGGTGAGGTACCCTTTTACAACAAAGGAAAAACAAAAAACAAAGGTGTATGTTGTATTGATATACGGTGACATAAATACTAGATATCTCCCAAGAAAACGAAGCAATCCCTGACACTTGCGTAAAATTCAAGTCAGAAACATTAAACGGTCTCTTTATATTCTTTCTTTCTAGTAATATTTTATCCTGCTTTACCACTTTTATCCCCTAAAGGCTAATAATGTAATATTTGCACCACCTAGATAACTCTAACTCTACCCCATGTATATATTAAACATACTACTACTTTGCTACTAATTTATAGGGATAAGTCAAGTTAGGTTTTCCTCTTACATCTCTCGGATACGAGTCAAATAATAAGTAATATAATGATCTTTAAATTATTGATTTTGGTTCAGTTAACTGAATCAGTTCCAAAGTGTTCCATAAAGAAAATCCAAATCAATTAAATGATTTTGGTTTTAATTGATTTTTGGATTGGTTTTCGTTTTTTTGGATTGGTTTTATTCTGAACACCTCTAATGCTGAATAACGTTGGAACTTTAGGAATTTTGATTCTGCTGCATTTCCAAGTTCCAACAATCCAAACCTCTGGCATCATACTATAGAATTTTTGTAGACTCATTGAGGGTCCATAAAGATGTAAGAGTAAACTAAATATGAACTCAATATTAAAATTTGAAATACTTAACTACAGTATCCAAAGAAAATATAATTCTAGAATAATATATATCCAATATTCGAACTTCATAATGAAGCAAATCATGAAAACAAAGTATTACTGTACAATATAATATAATGCAGAAGTGACCAAATCAAAAAGTTCATAAGGTCAAGTTTTCAGTGCAGGAAGATACATTTGTTAACAATTTAAGCTTTTAGCTGGGTAATCAAGTGGCTCATTAGTAGGATAGTGAGGGGAGGCACACCAGAACATATAAGGGAAGAAGGGTAGGCAAAATGCTCACTGATTCCATAAACCGCTAAATTCAGAATTTCAAAATGGGGAAAGTTTAGTTCCTCTGGAACACGGGAGGCACAACACAGTATAATAAGAGGAAGTTGTATGGATCTGTATGTTTTGTTTTAAAATTTTAGGTAGATATTATTATTAAGGTTCTGTTTTAAAACTGTCTAATGCTTTGAGCATTTATTTTATGTCTCTTTATTTGAGAATTTATCTTGATCCAAACTTCCTTTTCCACCAATTTTAGGGTACTTCGATGGGGAATTTTGGGTGAGGAATTCAATTTTTAAGTGAGTTTTTAATATCATACATCAAAATGGCTTGTTTGTATGTTAAATCCAAAGAATTTATAAAAATGATGAGAATTTCATTGTCTTTTTTTAAGCAAAATGTTGGAATTTTAAATAACGCTTTAAAAGTTTAGGAATTTTACATTACTCTTTAAATTAAGGAAAGTATTGTAAAAATGAAAGAAATTTAATCATAGTAATATTATTCCCATGCATTTTAAATTCCTTGGAATTGTGAAATTCAATATTAAAAAACACTATTCTACATCTAATTTGTGTTTAAATGTTACTTTTACACTGCTTACAAATCCTTTGGCATAGATAGTGTTTGCGCATGACTTGCAAATATACTTTTTCAATCCCACTTATACGGATTTCGTCTACAAATGCTTACATTTTCGTATTCATTGACATTTTATACCTTGGAGCAGGATACTCACCTTTTGCTCACTGGGGGAGTGGAAAAAATTCTCCGCATCTATGATATGAATCGGCCTGATGCACCACCTAGAGAAGTGGATAAATCCCCTGGTTCTGTCAGAACTGTTGCCTGGCTTCATAGTGACCAGACAATATTGAGTTCTTGTACCGATATGGGAGGAGTCAGGTATATTTTTCATTGGTTTTTGATGCTGAAAGTTTGCCTGTGTTGTAAATTGTGTTAGCTTTCTTGTTTTTATTTATTGGTATACATGTTAGCATTTAATATAAATTGCACTGAATCTAGTTGATGTTTCACAGGTTATGGGATGTAAGAAGTGGTAAAATAGTCCAGACACTTGAAACCAAGTCGTCTGTGACAAGTGCTGAAGTGAGTCAGGACGGCCGTTATATTACCACTGCTGATGGTTCTACTGTAAAATTTTGGGATGCTAATTAGTAAGTACAAGCCATATGATCTATGTTTTTTCCCAAATATGCTTATATGGTTTAACATCTTAGTTACCTTTGTTTTCAGCTATGGATTGGTGAAGAGCTATGATATGCCCTGCACAGTGGAATCAGTTTCACTAGAGCCTAAGTTTGGGAACAAGTTCGTTGCAGGAGGAGAAGATATGTGGGTTCATGTTTTTGATTTCCATACAGGCAATGAGATTGGTGAGAGCTACTGACCATCAGTTCTTTAATCCTTTATAGTGTGTATGTTGTTTTGATGATCAATCTATGTGGCAGCATGCAACAAGGGGCACCATGGTCCTGTCCATTGTGTTCGTTTTTCTCCTGGTGGAGAATCCTATGCCTCTGGATCTGAGGATGGAACCATCAGAATATGGCAGACTGGCCCATTGACTCTAGATGATTCGGAGGCCTTGTCTGCAAATGGATCAATTGATAAGGTGAAGGTAACTGCAGATGAGGTTTCACGCAAGATTGAGGGTTTTCATATTGCTGATGAGGGGAAATCTAAAGCTAAGGATGAGGCTGTGGAGGAATCAAGCTAGTAGTCGTGCATTTTGTCTGGCAGTGTTAGAATTAACTAGATCAAGTGCCTACTTATGTACGTGATTAGTAAAACTAAATTTTGTAAATTTTAGTTTGTTTTGAGATTTTACTGAACGAGCTTGTTGCAGCTGGCTGAAATAAGTTCTATGTTTGCTTTCATTTCAATTCTGACATGGGAGTTTATGGAATATAGGAAATGACTTGGTATACTTGTTCAAGGTGCTTCATATAAGCGGCTTCAATCTATACATTCTGGCCGGTCCAATTTTTCTGGCACTTTGTATATTTTGTATTGGTTTTACGGGCTATCTAGTATTTTAAGTTAAAAATAGTTTGAATAAGGCAGGTTGAGGCCTTACCATATTCGATTTCGCTTTTGTCACATGCATGCGCAGATATCTGAAATATAATTTGCTCAAATACTTGTCTCTTTGTCTACCATTTTCTAATTAGGTCCAAAACAGAGTAGATAGATTTTTTTTTAGGAATCGGTGAGGTGGTTGATCTTTCGTCTCTACCAAATCGCCCAAAAAGGAGGAGGGATTCTCCCTGCATCTCATTAGTCTTATCCTGCATTTTCCTATTTTTCTATTATTTCAATTGTGTCCTTGTCAAAAGCATATAACTATATAAAATCTTTTCACTGTTGTTTGTATGTGATATTTGTATGTGCTGTTTATATGTGCTATTTATATGTGTTGAGATGCATTTATGGGTTGAATAGAATGAAGGTCGATACCTTAATCACAATGGTTGAGAGGACGTCAGTGTTGGGTTGAATGCATTTTTGGGTTAGACGAGACGAAGGTTTGGGTTGGATGCATTTCTCGGTTGGTTGGGATGAAGATCAAGTCGAGGCCTAGTGGTTGAGAGCATGCCGGCGAAAGAACGGCAAAACGCGGTTTATACCGCGTGCAGTTGGAACTGCAGTAGAAATACGGTTCATTTAGACCTAGAATTGAAATGCGGTAAAGGAATGTTTTCTTACTCTTTCTTTTTTGTTTTGATTTACTAGTTTTTTAATTTGATTTTTTTTTTATTTTTAATTGTGTATTTTTACCGTTAATATTTAATATTTAATATTTTACCGTTAATACTTTTTATTGTGTATTTTTTTATATTTGATATTTATTTAAATATTAAATTTTATTAATTTAAGTTTAATTTATTGTCTTTTTTTGATTTTTAATTAAATTATTATTGCATTTTTTTCAAATTTTATTAAATGAAGGATATAACTATTAACTGAGATGCAGGTGAAAAATGTGAGGTGTAGGGAGAAGCACCGACAAAAAAGAGAGTATGGCTGGTAAATTTTGTCACCAATTTCGGGGGGTTGAGGTTTTCTTTTCTCTTTTTTTTTATAAAATGGAAAATCGTGGAGTAGACGGGTTGAAGAAGTCGTTTCAGTTTTTTGTAGAGCTGAAGCGTTAAATATGAATACCAAAATAATGTGAAGGTTAGATGATGGAGTGCTTTGTAGGGATAACTTTATGTCAGTCAGATCTCTCCTTCATTTATGCTATTTTCAATTTCCAATGTAGTTAACACATGACTGATTATTTACCCATTTACCCTTTGGGGACTCGGTCAATTTTGTTAAACAAAACTTGACGTATTTAATTTATATTCATCCCAACACACTTTAATTCTACATTAGACTGTTAAGTAGGTAAGCAATAACTAAACTAAGTATTAAAATTACGATGATAATTCAATTATAGTTGATTATGTTATTGTTTTTTAGTTAAATATCATTTATATATTACTTTTGAGGTGAATATTGGAGTGTTTTGGCATAGATTCTAATATGTTCAGTTTATAGGAGACATTTTAATCAAACAAAAGGAAACACATCTTGATACAATGAAGGGAAACACCTCTCAAATATAAGAATGTCATACCTAATGCTTTTCGGCATCTTGTTTTTGATGATTCAATAAAATGCATACATGTTCTTTACCATTCTAACCGAGCTTTATGTAGTTGAATATTGGGCACATTGGATCACATGCTAATTTGAACTTTCTAAAATATTGTTAATTAAAGTTTTAATCTACACAAGATTCAAGGACATTATAATCGTAGAGATAATTGTGAAGAAAATATTGTAGAAAACCAAGATAATCTTGAAGAAAATATAGAAGAAATTCTTAAAGAAAATTTTGGGAATAATCTTGAAGATAATATTGGGATAACATTGTAAATAATATGATACATGACAATTTTTTGATCCAATACAAGAAGAACTTAAAAACAAATCATTGTAATTCAAAAGACCTATAATAAGTTAAGGACCAAAAGCTTGGAAGAATAAATCATTTTGAAGTCCATGATGTTGCATGAGGCTTGAAATTCAAATGACATGAAGATCATGAATTGAAAAAACTTCATAGAATAATTTTTGGCATTTAAAAGTATTTGCAATTTTCTTTTAAGTTTTGATAGATTGTAAACTTCGCTAGGTGAGCTCATCTCGCTGGACGAAAAGTTTGTGTTTGCTAGGCAAACTTCATTTGTTGGGAAAAGAGTCGATATGTGCAATTGAATTTTCGCTTTATGTAATGAGCACAACATCTTTGGGATTTCTTTTGTGATACCTAGATTATATATACTTGCACAAAAAACAAATATAAGCACTTTTGATAGTTATTATATGAATTTTGAATTCATTGAGAGAGGATTGTCTTGCTTCTTGTCATATATTCGAGTTGTTATAAAAGATTGAAATCTTTGTGACAAATCTTCATTATCAATATGCTATATTGTGGTGTCTCCATCATTGTCTTAATTCCACATTCTTATATGAGTTTTTTGTTTATGTTATGTGAGGAATCAAGTTCAGAAAACTTTGTCCTAGATAGAATCATATAATCTTGTATCTAGAGCAATGTTCTGGTTTGAAATTCCTCTTATATCTTATATTTATGTTCATGTGAAGAAAACCTAAATTTCTTGAATATATGTGTTTTGGTGTTTGGTTTGCAATTTTGTTCGGATCATTATTCTTAGACTCTTGTAAGGAGTAAAACCCTAAGGTTTCATCTGTTTATATTGAGTATTTGTGCATTTATGCATTTTTTTCGTGTTCTTCTTGTTAATTTGTGCATTTGATCCGTGAAAGTTATTTGTTTTTGTATTTTTCTATTAATTGTAGTTTCGATTAACTGTTTACAAGTGAATATTGCTTTCTCTATAAGGAAATATATTGATGAAGTGGTGTGTGATGTGCTAATTACTAAGGCGAGTCACTTATTGTTAGGAAGACCATGACAATATGATAGAAGGGTGACACATGATGACCTAACCAAAACTTACTCTTTATTGTTTAAAGGATAAAATGTGTCCCTAACACTAACACCTTTATCACCTAGAGAGGTTTGTGAGGACCAAATCAAGATGAGGGTGAAAAGAGAGCAAGAGAGAAAAAAGGAAATAGAGAAAACAAAAGTAGGAGAGAAAAACCAAGAAAAAAAGAAAGACAAACATGAATAAAGTTGACAAATCAAAGAGTGGTAAAAGCCTTCTCTTGAAAGAAAAAGAGGTAAAAAAAAGTGTTGATAATAAAGCAACCCCTATATTTTTGCTTATGCATAACAATATTTGTTTGTTTTCTATGCAAGTTTCCTTGTCTCTAAGTATAGAGCAACTTCTTAAGGAGTTTGAGGATGTCTTCCCTGAAGACATTCCTCAAGGATTACCACCTAAAAATGGTATTGAACATAATATAGATCTCATTTTAGGAGCATCTGTGCCTAATAGGCCAACTTATATGAGCAATATGGAAAAGATTGAAAAAAAATACAAAAGCAAGTGGAGCAACTCGTGGAGAAATGATAGGTTAGGGAGAACTTGGACCCATGTGCTATGTCGATCATCCTTGTTCCTAAAAAGGATGGATCATGGAGGATGTGCATTGACTATCGAGCCATTAACAACATCACCATAAGGTCCAAATGAGGAATCAATTTTGTTTTTGTTGTGGTTGACAAGTTCTTGAAGATGGTTCACTTCATTTCTTGCCACAAGATTGATGATGCCAATCATGTAGCCAACCTATTGTTCAAGTGGTGAGAGTACATGGCATTCCAAGGAGCATTGTGTCAGATGTCTTTAGACTTTCTTTTGTGATACCTGGGCTATATATACTTGCACCAAAAAACGTATGTAAGCACTTTTGATAGTCATTATATGAATTTTGAATTAATTAAGAGATGACTCTATTGGTTCTTGTCATAGAACACTGATTCTTATCAAAGAATAGATTTGTGTGGCAAATCTTCGTCGACTCATTAATTTGCTAGATTGTGGCGTCTCTATCCATGTCTTATTTTCACTTTCTTTCTGACTTTCTTGTTTATATTACGGGATGAATCAAATTCAGAAGCAATCGTACTCTTTTCTAAATAGGATCATACCATAATATAGTTTTATAAACTTAATCTCTTCATGGAATTTGCACACTCTAAGAAAAAAATTCAGCAACTAAGTCAATATTATGGATCTCCAATAGCAAGTGAAGTTCATCCTTAACTTCTATAAATAGATAGCTCCACTACAAACTACTGCATCTATCAATCACTACCTCCACCACCATTTCACTTCGTGTTTTTTATGGTCTTCCACGTGAAAGACTAATCACTCTTGGTTGATTCTATTGTAATTTTGTATTGAATTATGAGATTATACACATTTAAAAGATTATTCTTTTATTTTATTCAAACATAACATATTTTTTATATCTTGTTTTCGAATTTTGATTTATACTTTTAGAATTGTCTTAGAATGTTTGTTGATAACTTAATCTTAATCTTTAATTAAGATTATGGTAATTTTGCTTAATTATGATAATATTTTGTGGGAGTAAATAAACAAATCTTCATATGTATATACTTAGAACACGTGTAGAGTAATAGAACATTTATCTTGTATATGTTTGGAACTATATAAGTGTTAATAGATTCTGTAACGTCCCAAAAATTTCACTCTATAAAATTCAAACTCAAAAAAAATATTATAATAATACATTTACAGTAACACCCCGTAACCTCATACTTAACCCTATACATATATTTTAAGCTCAGATTTAACTACAAATATATATACATTGAATCTTTCTAATTTGGTCTTCCAACTATTTCTTCATTTGCACCGGATCACGCGACAATCCTTCATCTGCTCCCGTACAACAAAAACGTTATACGATCATTGCAAAAATAAGATTTTTCCGATACATGCACAAATAAGTAAGGGTTAGCTAACATGCAACACCACAATTATAAAACATGCATAAATGCTTTGATATAAACATCATATAAAATTTATGTCAGACATTCATATATACTATCATATCACAATTACTAATAGACACTCATCCGGATGATACGTTGATGAGCGGTCACGGGAGGTTAAGCACTTGTGATGACTTATACTTTTCTTTACAAATACACTTCCAAATACTTCATACCATTCACAAGGTTAGTCCCCTCACTATGTCCAAACCGGAACATAGACCAGGACCTCCTGCTCCTCTCACCACATAATTCATCCTTCTCTACATGAGACTGGATGAATATTAGAGTATCAGGATAACCTCCAACTACGGGACCCTCAACATCAACATACACACTAATACCATAATTTTATAGAATCTCTCCATGAGATTCACTATACTCATATTCCTCAACTCATATTACCCTCTACGTAACTCTCCCCGTAATAATCATTTCGTGATCAAATGCACAATTTCATATCAACATAATAAAATACATTTATCACAGTAATTTTATCATATCTCATGCATTCACATATTTTCCTTTCACATGAATTTACCTCAGAGTATATATATATATATATATATATATATATATATATATATATATATATATATATATATATATACAAAACACAATGCACACTTAAACTAAGAGCAAAAATATCCATGGAACCGAACCCTATTTACCGAATACTATTTGGACGAACACTGTTGGACGAACACTGTTTGGACGAACACTGTTGGACGAACACTGTTTGGACGAACGCTCACTGTATCACTGTTTGGCCGAACGCTCACTGTATCACTGTTTGGACGAACGCTCACTGTATCACTGTTAGGACGAACGCCAACTATTCGGACGAACGCCAACTATTTGGACAAACGCTCACTCACTGTTTGGACGAACGCTCAACTATTCGGACGAACGCTCACTCACTGTTTGGACGAACGCTCGATGCTGATCATTTTGGACGAACGCTCGGTTTGGACGAATGGACGAACGCTCACAGATGAAATCAAGGACGAACGCTAAAAATTGAACTAAGGACGAACGCTCACTCACACTCGCTCAAAGGCCGAACGCTCAACACTGAATTTAAGGCCGAACGCTCACTCACTGTTTGGACGAACGCTCACTGTATCACTGTTCGGACGAACGCTTGATCGAGCCATTTGGACGAACGTCCAATGTGGCTCTAAACGGACGAACGTCCAATTTGGATCAAATTGGACGAACGGTCACTCTAGCATCGCGCGCTCAGGCGCGATATGCCAGGCGCGACTTTTCCAGAGGCTGGGGCGCCTGGGCGCGACAGGGGCGCCCGGGCGAGAATTCTGCAGAATGCAGAATTCTGCAGATTTGAGGCCAGAACCTCGTTTTACCATTTTCAACCCTTTTTATTAACTTCTAACACCCTAAATTCATGTTTTATACTAGATTGGACTTACCTAATTGATTATAACCGTTCCTTATTCAATTCTTAAGGGATTGATACTCAAATTCAACCATAAAACACCAATTTTCATAACTTTGATGCTCAAAATCCAATTCTACCACTTTACACCTATTTTGATCAATTTGATGACTCTAACAAGTCATAATACAGTGGGTGAAACTGTTCCAAAGGCTCAATAACACTCTAGACCCCAAATGCTCAAAATCACTACCTTACTTCCTCTCCAATGACTAAAAAGCTATGAAATTCCAATTTCCTTCAATTCCAAAACATACAAGATTACATACATGAATCAACACATCAATTTCAGTCCAACTATACATACAACTACAATTTTCCAGCATCCTACTCATGCAACCACTATCAACATCCAGAAAATCCAACTCCCCTTACCTCTTGAAGACTTCCTTGCAAACCTTGAATCAATCCCTTCATGTGTTTCTCCTCTGCTGTTTCAACCCCGTGCCACAGTGTCCACCTCTTCCTCCCTTCTTCTTCTTTCCTACTTCCAAAATCTCTAAAAATGAAGAAGTGAATCTCCTTTTGTGTGTTGTCGGATGATCCTTAGCCATTTTCTTTGCTTCCTCATTGTCATGCCCACTTAAAGCTTCTCCCCCACCTCTTCAACAGATGCTCCCCGTGAAGCCCTTCCCCACTTCCAAGTAAAACCAAATCCCGTGACTTCCTAATTGCTTCCCCCACCCCTTCACATGCTCAGCTGCCCACATGAGACCCACCTCCACCACATTTTCTTTTCTAAAATAATATACGGTCCTTACACTTTGAACGGTTGAAAATAGAAGGAAGGATTCCTTCCTTGAGACTACTCTCTCTGGTGCCCAGAAAAATAATCCCCCGTAATAATGCATCACCAATAATGACATTCTAATAATGCAAGAGGTGGGTGACCACCACGTCCCCACCATGCCCCACCACTACAAAAAAACAGGTTCTTACATATTCTCATTTGTATATATTTGAAACAAGTAAGAAACTAAATGAATTAATTTATGTTTGTTTAATTAATTCAAACTTGTATGTTGATTTTTTTATTTAAAAGATAGAAAAATAAATTATTACTTTAGTAATAGATGTTTGAAATAAATAAAGTATAAAAAGAAGCTCGATCATATCCATTTTGAATAAACGAGAGTTTTAATGAGTTAATTGAAATTTATGTAATTAATTCGAGACCTCTCTTTATAAGTTAAAATAATTAATAGAATGATATGAAATAATTACATGATTACCATGTCTTTTTATTATTTTATTTCTCTTATTGTTTTAAAACTTCTTTTTCTCTTTATTGTTTATATTTCTAACCTTTTTTCACACTCTAATAAGTACTAATCTAAGTGAAATTTTTATACAAGATTAATTTAGAGACAACTTAGATTGACTTCATCATTTTTGTATTAGGATTTATTAGATAACTTATCAAATAATTGTTTACTTGTTACCACCATTCCAATCATGAAACCAACAACTTTATGATGTACAAATATACTTGGAGAAAATATCATTATTTTAAAAAAAATTATTTTTTTATTCTTTTCAAGATTCTTCGTTAGGAATAAGAATGGATTGAATATGTATAGTGTCTACCCATTATCCGACTAGTAATATTAAAAACCATCCATTATCTTTCAAATAGTTTAAAAAATACTCATGAATTTTTTAAAACCAACAAATATTCATAAATATGTGTGAATATTTAAAAAATATATTTTATAAATTTTACAATAAAATCACAAAAAATATAATATAAATTAAAATTTAATTTTAATTAAATTTAACTTAATAAAATATAAATTAAAATTTAATTTTAATTAAATTTAACTTAATAAAATATAAATTAAATTTTAATTTTTGATAAATAACAAATATTTTAAATCTAGATAATATGATATTTGACTAATTCTATTTATAAACAAATATTAAAATATTTTCATTATTTAAAAATAACACATACTCACAAATATCAATTAACATTTTTTAAGAAACCAAGAAAGATATATTTTTGTCACTTCCCTCTTCATCACCCAACACGTCTAATCTTAGAGTCGTGTATATGAATAAAGGCATAATGATCACTGAAAACAAAAAATATTAGTTGCTTATAATAATCTTAAGAGTATCCACAAACATTTGAATTTGCAAAACTAGTGTACAAGTATAACCGATAACCTCTTTGCTCTAAATTTAAAAATTTTCAATCTTATTTAGTTTTAGTTTATGCTCTTTAGAACTGACCTTCACTACATTACACATAAATAATCAAATAATCATATATTAATTAAATATTAAAATTATGATAAACACTCAATTAATGCTTATATAAATAAACAATTATTAAAAAAATATAAATCAGTGTAAATTATAAGGTATATATTATTTATTATCTCAATATATCTTATAGGATTTTTTTTTCTAACTGACTCTTTCAAATCTTTATTACCACCACTAGATTTGTATGTATTTTTTTTTCTTGACTAGACATTTTTATTGTAAATGCAATTTATTTATTTTTATGGAAAAATACAAATTTCTATTTAGAAAAATGATAAAAACAATATTTCAAATTATAGAATTATAGAAATTTTGGTTATAATTTTTTTATATAGAAAATAATATAAAAATAGAAAATTTAAAATATAACAAAATATCAAAATTTTATAATTAAAATTTATAAAAATTTTAAAATACAAAAAGTATTAAATTTATTAAATATTTAGAAAAAAAATTAGAAATATAACAAAATATAGAATATTTTTTATTGAAATTCATATTTGAAAATAGAAATAGTATAGAAATTTATTTAAGAAATCTTATTTTAGACGAAATATAAAAATAGAAATTTAAAAATATAACAATTTAAGATATTTGAAATAAATTTTCTTTTTTTATTATATTTAAATATGTAAATGTAAAGAAATATTTTTAAGAATTTGTTGTTATTATATTTAATTATTTAAATGTGAAGATGTTTTTTTATTTAATTTTTTTCTACAAATTTTTATTTTTATTTTATAAAGAATTGTTAAAGTTTTTTTTTCAAACATTGTGTGCAATATCTAGAGATACTACGACTTTATGTTTATGTAAAAATTCTGAGAGCCGAATTCTTACCTCAATGTGAAACTTTTGCATTGAAATAGAGTAGAACTTTGGTTACCAAAAAGGAATCAAATTTTAAACTGGATATTTAAATATTTTGTTTTATTTAAATTATTTAAAGAAAGGAAAAAAAATTGTATAATATTCAAACTTCTTAAAATTTAAAAAGAAAAACATAAAAAAACTCCAATTTCTATTTTTATATTTGTTTTGTAAATAAAACTTTTTAAATTGTTTGTGACTTTAATAACGCTAAAATTTCACTTTCCTCGAATATTTGGAACATTGCACTTCTTGTACTTTGAATCCCTTGGTAACAAAGCAACTTATAAGTTGAGTGGTGTTTGGTATGGATGATACTATTTACTGCTATTTATTAATGTGAGCTTTTTTTCTTTGTACATCTATGAAATTTATGGGATCCTCCTCTTCCAACCAACCAGACACTCTTATTATCTGTCGCTATTTTTATGCCTCTAATTACATCAAATTTTATCCTTCCTCCTAACCATTTCCCATTTATTTTTTCACATGAAAAACATTTTCCGTTCAAGAAGACATTTTAGTGTAGAATATTCATACTTTATCAACGAAACTAGAAAAAAAAATAAACAAAATAGAAAATATACATGAATGAAAATATCAAAAAGACGAAAATAAAACATTTCTTTTTCGTTGGATAAATGAAAAAAAGGTGAAAAGAATTGATTAATTGTATAATAAATATTTTTATGATAATAGAAAGTTATTTTCAAATATAATATTTTTTAACATAATATTTGTTATTTTAAAATTTTTATCATATCTTTCAATATTAAACAAAATAGTAAATAAAGATGGTGGTACTTTTCCTCTATTATTATAAAAGTTATATAAAAAATATAATATTATTAAATATTCAACATCATAATATACACATTTTTATTTTTTTATATTAAATATAAATAAATAAATTACAGTTGCATACATATCACGTTATAGTATCACATATCAATTAGATAAATATCAAGTCAGATGATTATTTAAAAAAATAAAAAATAATCAAATGTTATTAGAAATAAATTAGGAAACTAAGCATTAAAAAATTTAATATAAGTTTTTTTAAAAAATACTTACAATTTTCGTACAACAAATTCATCACACTTGTAGAATTGGAATTTGTGGACTTAAAATGCTTAAAATGGATGAGATGTTAAAGATAGACCATGCTTAAAAGAACTTGTTTTGCTTACCTAATGAATTCAATTATACTATATTAGATATAAACTCAAATGTTAAAAAAAAAATTATGAAAGATTTTCTATTTAAATGATAGGTAAGTGAATGATGCAGGTTTAAGAAAATAAAGTAGAGTTGATGTAAAAGTTCAATTTATTATATATATATATATATATATATATATATATATATATATATATATATATATATATATATATATATATATATATATATATATATATATAAATGGGATTTTCATTTTCATATTTGTTTTCTACTTTTATTTTTTATATAATTTTTTATATTAAAATAATTATTTTTTAATTTTACCTTTTAAGTGATTTTTTTAAAATTTAACCGTATTTTTAATCTTACCCATTTTATTATTTTTTATTATCATAAAAAATAACATATATATATATATATATATATTTACTAGTTTGTATATTTTCTATATATAAAGAAGATTATTTGTTTCGTGTACACATTTTTTTTCCAATTTTACTTTTTAATAACTATTATTTCAAATTAAAATAATCTATATCTATATATGAAAGTTTTTTCTGTTTTGATGTCCATATTTTTTTTTCAATTTTACCCATTAATTTTTTTTAGAAAATTAAAATAATTATTTTATGAATTTTATCTTTAAAATGTCTATTTATTTAGATTCGACCTTTTTTTTTCAATTTGATTGTTTTTTTAAACTAATTATTTTTAACTAAAAAATTACCTGAAAAATATATAAAAAATAAAGAATTAAAAAAAATTATTTATATTTAATTTTATAATTAAAATGATAAAAATTATAATAATTTCATTATTTTTATTATCATAAAACAATTATACAGATAAAAAAACACACACATGCACTAGTCAATTTGTTTTTACTAGTATTATTATTGAAGTAAATGTCTATATAATACACACTCCTCTTCTTTTCCTCTTATTTATAAGTTTTATTTCTCAGAGAAAATTAAAAAATCTACTTATCTGATCCTTTTTAGTTTTTTTTATTCTATTTTTTTAGTTTTAAAATTTGTCATTATAAGAGAAAATAATAATATTAAAAAATTTATTTTAAATTTAAGTTAAATCTATAAAATTTATTTATAAAATAATGATTGTCTTATTGTAAATGGATTTCTTATTTATATATTGTCTTCTTTATACACTTTAAAAATTTGTATATGTTCAAATAATAACTCTTGCCAACAAATAATATAATAAATTTAATAAACTTTGATAAAATAAAAAAAAATAAGGTTAGAAAGATATATTCAAATTGCAGTTTATAATTGTTGGAATAATCGGTACCGTTATAGAGTCGCGCAGCGGAATAAAATATAGAAAGAGAGCGGAAAGCGTGTTCGGTCACCTTTTTAAAATAAATTGGTCCGTTTTTAGAAAATCAATTTTCTTTCAGAAAATTTATCGAGCAGTTGATATGCGTAAAAAATAAAGAGTGTAGGGAATAGAAAATCACACGAGTAATTTTTATACTGGTTCGATTCAACAGAATCTACGTCCAGTCGTTAATCACTATAAAAAGTGATTAACAATTCCACTAAAAAGATGTTTCACAGATTACAACAAATAGTTAATAAAGCAGATAAATAAACCTTCCTTCGACGAACGAACCGGAAGAAGAACACTCTGCCAACTCGAAGAGAACCGCTCCGACTATCGACAAACGAAACGCGAGCTTCTCCTATTCACGAGACCAGGCAGAGCACCTTGCTAACTCGAAGAGAGCTTGCTCCGACAATCGACACACGACACGCGAGCCTCTCCTGTTCACGAGACCAAGCAAGGGAACTTGAACTATAGCTTCTGAGAACTTCCTCTGAGAAACAGTATTCTGCAAGAGCTTCTGTTCAACAACGTTTTATTGATCTTCACATAAACCCAATATATAGCTAGCTGTTCTAAATATCTAAGGTTAAGTCTCAACTGCCACGAATAATCGATTATTGTAAGTGATAATCGATTATTCAAGTCCGTTACAGGTTTTCAAAAATGTGATAATCGATTATATGAGGTGATAATCGATTATTCCTGAATGACTTGTGATAATCGATTATTGCCATTCCATAATCGATTATGGCAGTTAAAAATGCAAGTTTTACAAAGTTTACAAGACTTTCCTACTATATTTAATTTCTACAGATTGTTTTTAAATAATTCTAATATCTTCTTCAACTAAAACTTCTTGCAGCATCATCAAAACAATTTTCTTCAAGTACCAATACTCCTTATTGGTAACAATAATCTTAAATTTGCAACTGAAAACAAAATTAAATGTAGGAAATAAAAGTTTTAGGTGGAACTTTAACATCCAAACCTACTAGGGAAAATAATTAGAATTATTAAAAGACTGAATGTATTGTTTAAAACGAGTGTCTTATTTAAAAGGATCCACAAAAGAAATTGACTATGTTTTCGTCATTTTCTTATTAGCTAGCTATCAGAATTTGAAGTTCAGCGTGGATCAGAAACAGTGATGCAAACATACTACAAAATTCAAACTGAGTTAATCAATTACCAACTTTTTGGCCGTACTGTACATATACGAGGCTGATGGTGTTCATGGAATTTGTGCTGTTCGTGTGATTGCGTGACAACTTAATGAAAATGAATACCTTGAAGTGAACATTTTATTAAACGCAAATTTGTCTTTGCATTTTTTCGTAAACAATAGGTTATGTTTCCCATAAGAACTTATACCTAATTGTATCTTACATTTTGAGTGAAAAAGTTTATTTACTACAATTTTATTACTCATTTATTGATATAGATAAACTTCAAAAAATTATAGATTTACATAAGTTATTGAAGTAGTTATTCAATTCATATAATTATTTCAATGATAATTTCATTTTTTTAAGAAGTTTTTATTTTTATAATAACATATCAGAATAATAAAACTACTTAGAGTATTAAGAAATTAAAATAAACATTTACTTTATAGAAACAAAAAAATTGTAGAGACCTTCTTCAACTTTCACAACTAGATATTTTTCTCTTTTGTGGATTGGTACTGACAAAGTCAAAATAATCTTACTTAATCACATTTTTAATACACCTATTTCGGTAAAGAGATCGCTTCCTGCACCTCCCCATACTTTATTTGCCCTTCTATAAAACGAATGTCAACATCCATTTCACCTTCAACGGATGTTGACATCAGTAACATCCATTTACATATTTTATATTTTAGTTTATTATTTTTATTTTAAAAAAAAAACTTCAACGGATGTGGCCACATCCGTTTAATAGATTTTTAAAAAGTTTTTTATTTATTATTTAAATAATAATATATAAATTAAAATAATAATAATTATTTTATTAAATAAAATAAAATTAATTTATAAATAATTAAATAATAATTTTTAAAAAATTAAATAATATTTATATATTAATTTAAAATATAAAAAATTAAAAAACTAAATCCGTTTTAATATATTTATAACAAATTTTTTAATTATTATTTAAATAATAATACATAAATTAAAATTAATAATAATTATTTTATTAAATAAAATAAAATGAATTTATAAATAATTAAGTAATAATTTTAAAATAATTAAATTATATTTATATATTAATTTAAAACAAAAAAATAAAAAACTAAACTAGAAAACAAAAAAAGCAAATGTAGCACATCCGTTTTAATATATTTATAATAAATTTTTTAATTATTATTTAAATAATAATACTTAAATTAAAATTAATAATAATTATTTTATTAAATAAAATAAAATTAATTTATAAATAATTAAGTAATAATTTTAAAATAATTAAATAATATTTATATATTAATTTAAAACAAAAAAAATAAAAAAACTAAAAACTAAAAAACAAAAAAAGGCAACAGATGTCGCCACATCCGTTAACGGATGTAGCACGTCTGTGGAAGAATTTTTTCTTTAACGGATGTTGACATCCGTTGAAGAAAATGGGTGGGGGTATATGATATTTTAAAATATAAAGGATAGTTTTAGAATTTTAAAAAAATGTGGTGATGCAGGGAGCAAAATGGGGTAGTGTAGGGAGTAACCCTCTTCGGTAAAAAGCTTAATGCACTAAACCGAAGAACAAATGTAGAGAGTGAATAATCTAATTCAAAATTAACAATACTTCAAGCCAAAAAATCCAATGGTCTAAGCCTTAGGTGTGTCTTTTTATTTTATAAGTATTTTAGTTACAAACCATATATCTTCAAAGTACAAAAATAATGATAAAATATAAGCTCCTTTATCTTTTTGCTAAATATTCTTTATATTACAATATCTATTAAATAAATCAAAAAATTTCTATAAGAATTAGGCTTAAGTCTTGACTAATTGTTTCACATCTATGTAAACATATTAAATTTATTAACTATTCTATCTCCTAACCTATTTTTTATTGAACGAGTATTACCAAATATGAAAACAATAATTTAAATAATAAAAATCACAAAAAATTAAAGATACACTAAATTCCGTCCATGAATTAAGGAAGGAATAGTTATTCTTGTATCACAATCTAAATTAAATTAACATTAAAGGAGACTGAATTTTTACAATATATAATTTTTATTTTTTATATACAATTATAGTTAATTTACTTCAACCTAAATTAGAAGATATATTAAAAATATATTGTAACATCTCACAATATAGTATAAACTATAGAAGAGAGTTATTACATACATGATAAAATATAACAGTTATCCAACTTATAATATAAAGTATTTCCTTTATAGTTATCCAAAAACAACTATAAATTTAAAACTTTATATATACAATAGAATATTCAAAACTATCTACAAGGTCAAACTAAAACTAACTACTCAGCACCATCACTTCGGTCCAAAAATATCTTTGTTTTTACTAAGATATTCAATATCTTAGTAAAAAATTGTGAAAAGAAGAATGGATAGCTTGATATACACTTATGTAGTTTAAAAATATAATTATAATATAAAACAAATTAATAATTGGAAAGTGAGTAGTTATACAGTTGAACATCAGGACAGGAGAAAAACAGAGGTGTTTTTTTGTATTTAAACTGAAAAGTCAAAATGGGTGATGTGTACAAACAAATAAGACCCATTTACGCCCCTCACAATAAATGTCTCCATTGATGTTAGGAAGATGTCAATTAAAAATTTCATTGCCAGCCATTTTTCTTTGGTTTTATCAGTTCTTAGTTTAACATTCTAGGATCTTCTTAAAATAAACATTAGACCTAGGTTTCCAAGCATTTATTCTGACATTCACAAAACTTTTATTGTTAGTCAAAAATCATCAAAAAGAGTTCCATTTATTTTTCGTTTTTATCCAATCAGAAGAATGTTGGAACACCAGTCTCGTCTAAAACAGGAATTCTCCTTTTCAAAAAAGTCTTTGGATGTCTTTTTTGCTTGCATCAGTGTTTTTCCTAGAGACAGGTTACATCAAGTAGGGGGTTGCAGCAAACACGCCATCAGAGCAGACACAAAAACTGCAACTGTTTCGTTTCTTCGGAAAGAATACTTGTTCGAGAAAGAAACACATTCTATAATTTTATTTTTTTTCACGTAAAAAGACATGACAGAGGAAAGGGAGAAGTTATGCAATGTATTCTTCAGAAATACTAATCTGAAGACTGATGATATAACACGCTTGGATGTGATATCAATGCTTACAGCACCAAGTCCCCACTTTTCACCATTTCCATTAATGCAATATAACTTCAAAGACTAAAAATGTTTTTTTTTTAAATTTAAGAGATTAAAATGATTGTTTGAAACTAGAGAGACAAACACGGATTTTATTCTGAACATGGGGACAACAAAACCTAATTAAGCCTTGAATTAAAGATGAACCTTTAATTCTTGAAAGAAAATAAAACCAGAAACACCTAATAACTGCAATACACCTAAGTTTTGTCCTAATGAAAATCCTACAATACTCTGAAATTAGCAATGTGTTACAACAACTTTGCAGGAAAATCTCAGTAGTCCAAAAACTACCACCTAATGCTGATAGTGTGATACACAAATATTTAAAATTGCATTGTTTAAAATGAAGATACTCTAGGAACATCCACTGGAAACTGATCGATCTCATCAATCCAAGGACTCTTTTCCTTAGCAGAGTCGATGGTCTTGAGAGCCTTCCACACTGCACTGTTACACTTGAATCCAGAACCAAATGCGATTTGCCATGTTCTGTCTCCTTTTCTGATCCTTCCTTTGGCTTCAGTGTAAGCCAGCTCATACCAAAGTGAACTGCTGGATGTGTTTCCGAAACGATAGAGGGTCATTCTTGATGGCTCCATATGCCAAGGAGACAGCTGCAAGTTTTTCTCCAGTTCATCCAAAACTGCTCTACCACCAGCATGGATGCAAAAATGTTCAAAAGCTAGCTTGAAATCTGGAATATAAGGCTTGATCTTCATCTTCAAAATTTTCTTCCCAACTAATGTGGCAAAGAATAGAAGCTGTTCTGATGTCGGAAGTACGAGAGGTCCCAGTGTAGTGATATTGGTTTTTAAAGCATCACCAGCAACAGCCATCAGATCTTTTGACAAAGTAACACCAATCTTGCCATTGGCATCTTCTTCTTGTGTTACACAGCTAAAGCACTTGTCATCAGCACCCTTATGAGTGCGAACCGTGGTGATCAATCTGTATTTGGATCTTCTTCTGTCCGAGCTTTTGTTGGAGAGCAGAACTGCAGCTCCTCCCATACGAAATAAACAATTGGAAACAAGCTTCGATCGATCGTTTCCAAAATACCAATTCAACGTGATATTCTCCATGCTGATGACCAATGCATAGGAGTTGGGATTGGCCTGGAGAAGATCTTTGGCAAGATCAATTGAGATCAGCCCTGCACTGCAACCCATTCCACCAAGGTTGTAGCTCCTTATATTCCCCCGAAGCTTGTAATGATTGACAATCATTGCCGAAAGTGATGGAGTAGGGTTGAACAGACTACAGTTTACAATCAGAATCCCAATGTCCTTAGGTTTTACAGAGGTTTTGGCTAATAGTTCATCAATGGCACCAAACATCACAGCCTCAGCCTCTTTCCTAGCTTCTTCCATTGAAGGGTTGGGAGGAATGTTGAGGACAGCTTCAGGAAGGTAAGTGGTCTCCCCAAGGCCAGATCTCTCAAGGATCTTCCTCTGGAATTCAAGATTTTCCTCAGTGAAAGAACCGGTCAAACGGGAATGGTCTATGAATGTCCTCTTTGTGCACTGCCGAGACTCTTCAGGCTTGTAACAAGAGAAATTGACAAGGTACACTGGCCGAGGACGAGTGAGGAAGTAAAGGGTTGATAGGAAAACAAGGAGAGTCGAACAGAGAATAACAGATATCAGATTGTATTGCAGATGCTCCCAAATATCATAAAAGTCTTGCAAAGAGAAGGTGGAGAGCTGAGCAGCAATCAGCACCACAAGGGGGGTAAGGCAAAGGTACATTCCATGAGTTATCAGGTAATGATAACCAAGCTTCACATACTTCAGCTTAATAGATTTCTTGAAATCAGGAAGGCTTCGCGACGAAGAACCCATCGATGCTGTACCTTGCCTTGCATCTGTCATTTTGACCTGTTCAAAACTTGAATCTGCATTGGTTAGATAACTTGCCATAATCAGAACACGATAACAAAAAGGCTTTCAAGCATACAACATCTCAGAGCGGTGACATAGTGCCCCCAAAAAAACCCCTTTTAGAAAGAATTTCCACTAACGAACAAGTAATAATAAAGCTTGCTTTCTCTAACTAAGATTCATTGAGTGAACACTGAAGACACAAATCAGGTGAATGTGAAAATTGTCAGTGTGTAGAAAACAACAAAGTTAGCGAAATTGAAAAGGCCAGATACACACAATATGAACTGTAGGAAAGCAAAGCCCAACTTTATTTTATTAAACACACCCATGTTTACAAGCACAACCCCTCTAGTTGTTTCCACAGAGCAAACCAAGTACTACCCGCTAACAGTTCAACATTATACATATTCATCCACGTTCATGCAAATTACAAGCAGAAGCGATTATGCTAAACAATAAAGAAAAGCAAAAGGCATTCAGTAAAAAGCAAGATTTAGATTATCCAAGAGTAGGAAGAAAACATTAAAAAAGTGAGGCATGAATGGTATGAGCAACAGAAGAGAGTTTTGAAGCATGGGAAGACTGAATCAGGCAAAGAGAGAAATCCCAGTTCCCAAAATCGAACCTTGAAAAGCAAAGCCAACAGATCCCAGGAATGTAGGCCGAATAGAGAGAGAGAGAGAGAGAGAGAGAGAGACAGAGAGACGTTGATTGTAAAGCAGAGAGGGGAAGAAAGAAAGAAAAAAAAGTGAGGGGGAAGAATAATTGTAGTTGTTAATAAATACAAGCTTAGAGAGAGAGTGTGTGTGAGAGGATGACAGATAATAGAAGCAGGGATTAGGATTTAATGGATTTTAATTTTTGAAGGAATAAGATTGGAAAGGTTTAAATTGAAATAAATAATGTGAGTTGATAATAATGGGGCGAGAAAGGAATCGCGAAAAGCATGGGCATGGCATGTTCACTGTCTACAGTAACAGCAAAGTAACAGGGACCAACATGAGAAACGCGACAACAAAACAACCAACGACCCAGGTTAACTCACTTTGAGTCATAATGACTAGAATTTGTGTAATTAATATTTATATTTAATTTCTATGGTGCTTTAAAATTTGTCAACGATATTAAAATTTAATCCATCACAATATTGCACATCGGATTAGTTTCTCACCCGTTGATTTGGAAGAAGTCCCTTAAAAAAAACTCGATTACAATGTTTTTAGTTCATCCTAAGTAAATTTCTGAATTTTTTATATTGTTTTAATATATTTTTTTCTTCCGTTCTAGCTTTTAATAAAAATAATTATTTATGCATATCTGTGTTTATTTTTATTATTTCAATACTGAGTTATTCATTAACATTGTGTTTGTTTTCACAGATTTATTAATTGTGTAGATGGATATGACGGTGATAAAAGCTGATGATGAAGATTGGGATGTGAAGTGGTGCTCTAATGAACCGGTTGTGTGTTTGTTTTTAGCTATCAAAGTTAAATCTTAAATCCTAAATTTTGAAATTGATAGATTGAAACGTAACGTGTTAGAATGGAAGTAAGAACTCAATATAATTATTAATTTTGAATAAGATTGATAAGTTTTTTTTTTAATAATTTTGACTAAATTAATAATTTCATTATATATTTAAGTTTTTAATTTGTTTTGATTGTTATATTTTTAATTCAATTGAATATTCATCAAATGATCATTTTTGCTAAATTACTTTAATACCATTTAAAAAATATCACATGTCAATTTCAGATTTTTTTTTAATATTTTTTCAATTCAAAATCTTAAATATTTTTCAACGAGATCCTCCACCCCATTAAAATTGATTCTCGAAAATGAACAGAAAAAAATTTCAACATTAAAACAAATTGGAAAAGATAAAATTTACGGATTCAATTGGAGAAAAATAAAAGTAAAATATAAAATTTAGTATGAAAAAATAATAAAATATATATGTATTCATTTTAGTCATTGATCGATATGTTATTTATTACACAATTTATCATTTAACCGATACAAACGAGCGGCAGAAACAAAAATTGAAATAAATGCTTTACAAAAGAACAAAAGAAAAGAAAAGATGTGTTGAAGACCATATGAATTTATGTGGGGAAAAAATTATGTAAGTTTTCTAGTTTTAGGTTTTTAAATTTTAATCAGTTTGTACTGTCATGCTGATTTTCAAAATTTGTTGCCGTTCTTATAATTAATTCATTAGTTAAACGTCTTATTGACAACGTTTGATAAACAATTTTTTAATTAATATGGCAACATTATTTTTATTAATTTGTAACGTTGTTTAAAATTCGTCTTAATCTATTTTTTATATATTTTATATTGAATTTATTTGCTAAATTTCTATTTTAATATATTTATATAAGGTATGTTTTACTTTATATATATATATATATATATAATTGAAAGTAAAATAATGAAATTAAAATCATTGATTCGGAAATAAATAAAAAACTACAAAAAACTTAATATTAACATGTCTATCTTCTTCATTTTCTATCTATAACCTACCTTAATAAATAACTTCATTGAAAATTTACAATATAAGAGTTAGTTTCTTAACATTTCTTTATCAGATACCAACTTTACCCTTTATTTAGCTTTTTCTAATTGTTAGCTTACTTTTCACCTTTAAGCTAGCTTTCCAACTATTTTTTGTAAATATAGCCTGTATTTGTAAATATAGCCTGTATTTTCACCTTATAATTGATTCCTGTGTATTCGAAAATAATTATAAAAGTATTTTTTTTTACTAAGGTTACTAAAAAATAATTTAGAAAAAAATAATTTCAGTGAGACGAAAAAAGCAAGCCATAACAATATAATATAGAGCTAAAAAAACTATTAAAAATATAGTAAGAATTCACTAATGGACCAATTTAATGCATCATATTCAAATCACCATATTTACCCAGTTTCATTAAATTAAAGATGCATAACTATTCGATAAACAAGTTCAATATCCAAACCATTTTTCAAACTCTTCCCTCCTCATCATCACAAAATTTGATAAAATCATTCATACTAAAATGGATAAGTAAAGAATATAACATCCAAAAAGGAAACCAAACCATTCAATAAGTCTCCATAACATCATTCAATACCACAAGCTCTTATCACAGTTATTTCAATGTTACTGTAACTTTAAAACATTAATATTTTTAATTTTTTACTAACTTTTCCTTATCTTAAATACTAAAGCTAAAGTTTCACAACTCAATAAATTGAACTATCCCAATTAGAAATAAGTATCTAAACAAAACAAAAATTTAATATATGATAGATTAAGCTGAGAAGATTGTTTCTCTTAACTATTTTCACAAAGATTGATGATTAAACAAATACAAAAGTTAGAGACAAAGAAATCCATACAGTAAATAAAAACTTATTTTATTTTCAAATCCAGCCTATCTAAAGTAATTCTTAGTTTTAGAGCTATTGTATGTTAAGATTAAAATCTGAAATAGATGCGAATTTGGAAGTAAAATCAAGAAAGAAGGGAAGAAGGTATGACTAGTGGAATGAAACCGAGAAATAGGAAGGAGGCACAAGCGCATTTTCATTTTCTATTATTTAATTAATATAAATAGCCTTACAGATTTAAGATGAAAAAATTATCGATAACTTTGTTTTTTCTATTGTTTATGTGTGAATATAGACTCAAAAGCATGTATTTATTTATAAACCAAGAAAAATTTAGGTGATAAAATATGAAAAATTAATGATAAAATGTGTGGAAACGATAATTTATATTCAATTTTGAAACTTTATTTTTTTTTATTGTTATAGCAAAAACTTCGTAATTACAACTAATAAAAACCACTTAAAAGCAGTTTTGTGCTGTAAAAAAGGATAGATGTAATTAACTTAATTTAAACTAACATTGAACTTTTTAAAATTTTAATAGATTAACTTAAACTTTTAAAAATAGAAGGACTAAATTAAACTTTATAAAAAAATAAAAATATATTTATTTACTTAACCTAGAAATATATTTCAATCATATCAAACTGTTTATCTTTATTTTAATTGTCTATATATCTAATTCAACTTTTAAGTCTACTAAAATAACAGGTCAACCATCATAAACAAACCAAATTTCAGTTCAATTTTGAACCAAAAGTTTCATATTAACTTATTTTTAAGCTAAGTTTGTTTTGAAAATGAATTTTATTATATTTTTAATTTTCTAAATAATGCATTTAAAAGGTCATAATAAATTACCAATATTTCATCTAGTCATTAGGCATAAATATTTTGTCCATTTTTTAAAAGTTGTAACCTTACCCTCAAACAGCTTCTATCTTTCTTAATTTGTAAAGAATAGGATTAAAAAATTATAAAAGAAAAAATCAAAATGGTATTTAGCTATCTTTAAATCTACCTCAAACTTATCAGAACTGAACATGGGATTTCTTCGAAGTATCTAGTGGCCAAAAGATCATACAATTAGGTATGTGGATATTGTCTGTTTCCACTGAGTCTTTTAGGAAAAAGGAACTCTCTATTTAAACTAAATATCATTTTCCTGAATAATGTTAAAACATAGATTATAGGATTTTATTTCTTACAGTATGATCAGTGATGTAGGATTTTATTTTTTATGAGTCTCATTTTGTTTGATTTTATTGCACTTTGTTCTTGGAACGATAAATAGTTTTATAATTTTGTTCTGATTGAAGGCGGCGTATTAGACAGTATTTCCGTAAAGGATTTTGGAGCTTCTGTTTTCTTTTATCCGTCACCTTTTTTTAGCTTCCATTCTCTAATTATAATTGTCCGTTAGTTATCATCATTGTTGCATAGTGCCACCTCTCTGTAGAACTCGTTTCATGTTCTATTTTCTGAGTAAAACAAAACACTCGTGTGTCCTATTACGATGTATTTATCTTCTAAAATTATTTCGTAGGACAGTCCATTTTGCATAACAAGATTTTTTCTTAAATCTTCTTAATGGAAAATAGTTTTGTAATACCTCAAGATCAACTGATTTACGAAAAGAAAAATTGACATCTCCTTTCAAGTATACAAACAAGTAGACGATTTATTTATAATAATAATAATAATTTATTATATATTAAGAACGACGTTTTACATAGTTTAGAAAAAATAACATATTTAATTCAAAAACAAAGTTGAATATTGGTATGAGAAAGACACTTTAACATATATGAAAATGAAAGTTTAAATTTAAGGACCAATTGAATGAAAAAATTTAAACAGTGAAGAACTAAATTCTATTTTAGCTTAAACAAAATGTGCTATATATGGATTTAATTTTAATACATGGTTGGGATACACTTTTACAATTGTTAATTAAAACAACAAATATAACTTTTAAATAATCAAATATTACGAAAAAAACATATCTTATCATGGCAAAAGTATATTGGACGATGATATATATATAGTTTGGAGAAATAAGATGTAGGACTAAAATGAATTACTTTAAAGCATTAGAAAGTAAGTTGATATAATTATAAGGATTAAATGATGAGTAACTAAAATTTGTATATTATTAATTATAATTGATATCTTATAAATTTATTTATTTTTGTTATAATACCAAACAATACCTGGTTTAAGGAAGTAGATAAAGACAGAAAGGGTGAGAAATGTTGGAGACACGTCATGAGTTTTTAAGCTATCCTTGGTATGCCATCACAGACCTTTTTTTCTTTTTCCAGATTTAGTTTTAAATCATCCTATCCTCCACTCTGTTTTCTACAAAAGGGTTATCAGATTCTTTTTGGCGATAAAGATTAGTGATAAAAATATCATTGGAGGTGACCAAATAACTAATTGGTCAGAAATACGGATTTAGGGTTTGTGATGGGAACATTAATCCTTTACACTGTATACGCAGACTCAAATGTCATCACTCTTCTCTCCCACTACCTTCCAAAACCATTCCATGTTTCCATAGATTCGATATGTTAACTTTACGAGATTTAGCATTTGCTTCGTAACATGCCACCTTGGATTTGTTCTCTCGTGTCGGACGCGCACTCATCAACGTTAAGGCGCATTTCTCCACGTGCCTATCTCCTCCCTCCAGAAGCTCTCCAGAAGCTCTAAAGCAATTCACCATAACGTTAAAAGCTTCGAATCACTACATATATACCTCACTACCCTCCATCAATTAACAAACTCACTTCATATTTTTCTTACATTATTATCCTTTCTATTATAAACCTTCCTTTCGCTTCTATTTTCTTTTCTTTCTGTACAAAGTCAAAATGGGGTCTCTGGTTCAAAAACTTTTGCATGACGAAGCTAATGTTTACTATGATCAAGAATGGTTTGCGTACCAACTCATGACTATTTTCGAAGCCGACGACGATGATGATAACGATGATGACGGTGATTATGATTATGCGCCGGCAGCTTAAAAGATAAGAGATGTTGGCGACAATTCGTGCTCCTGTCACTAGTTAATCTGCGAATGTATTACAACTATAGCTTGTTTGCTTAGAACTAAAGCTGAGGAAGAAAAACGTAATTTATATGTTCTTAGCTGAAAATTGAAGGAGCTACGTTATTGTACCATGATATATAGCTTACGTATATAAGAAATTGCTGCAAATAATTGTTAGTCCATATATATTTCACTGCTTACGTTTGCATCAATAGTTAGCATTAATCAGAAATAATTTAAAATGAGATGATCAATTATTATTATATCAGTAATTATATAACTCAACTTTTCACTGTTTTAAGTATTGAATTTTATTAATTGTTGTTATGTCACACTTATTTATTGTTTCTGTGTTATACTTCACAAATTTACTAATATTAATATTAATATATCTAATAAAACCATCAAATTTTTTCGAAATGGATATTCCTTGATTATTAGATATATACTTTAACACATAAATTTTTACATATAAATTTTTTATATTTATTGTTCTTTTTTCTTATTTTTTACTTTTTTTTAAAAAAAAATTACAAATTTTACTCCTTTATTATCACTTATATCATAAGTCAAATGAATGTAAAAATGTATTACCTTACCATTACTCATTAGGTAAGTGGTAAGCTATAATTTGTTCTTTTATTAACAAGAAGACTCCAAAATATTACTTACGGAATTATTACAACTTCGAATATTAAATCATTTAATAATTTTGTATATTTGGTTAGTACCACATGAGTAACTCATTGTTAGTTGTTAGGAGCTTTCAATTTGCCGTACAAGATCTTCAAATTAAATCAAAGTTTCCACCACCATCCCATGCTGTCCTTTGCTGTTTGATTATGAAACTCCTTTTGTTCTCTGCTTCCTCTTCCGTATCTTTAGCAACATATATAGAGGCTTTTTTTAAGTTAATTTTGAACTTACCAATTATTTAAGGATTGCTAACGTAAATTCAACATTAGTTTAATGCTAATATGAGTAAAAAAAGTTATTCTAGCAACGACTTTATTATCTAAGAAATGTGTCTAATATAATGTAAATGATGTTTGTAACTTTTTACACACTGTACTTCTTAGGCTTTCAAGAAATACATCATAGAAATTCAGAATCAATGAGTTAAGAAGAAAATAATCCATATAAGATATTCTTTTCAATCCAACACTTTAAAGTAATAGATTTATGTGACTTTCTACTTATATATTATTTATTTTTAATCAAAATAAAACTTATAACTCACTTTAATTTAAATTTTCAACAATAGTCTTATTTCTAGTCTTGAAATTTAAAACCGTGCTGTCATTTTTTTTTTGAGGTAAAGTTTTGGCCTATTTCGAAGGTTAGGTAGACAATTTGGCAGCATTTGACAGTTTCCAAACTGATGATGGGGAATTTGAAAACATATGAAGCAATATATCATGTGACGTGAGATCACCAAATTTTCTTCTAGGGAAAATATAATTTAAGTGCTGGCAAAATCCTCGACAGAAATAATAAAATTAAATATTATATAATAAAAAATATTTATAAATTATCTTAATATTTTAAATTAAAAATAATATTAATTTCTTATATAAATTAAATTTGGATCATATTTATGTAATTTTTTAACAAATCTCATTGAAAAAAAATATTAATAATATGATCCAAAATTTTGTGTCCAAACACGTCATATTTATTATATATCAATTAATCACAAAAATACCAAAAGTAACTTTTTAAACATACAATAAAAATAATAATTAAAAGTACCAAAATTTATTAAAAGAAAAAAAGTTAGACATGCTCTACAACTTAGATATTTGGTTAAATATGATGCTAACATTTGACAATGTTTCTCACACTCTCTTCTCAACTATCAACTATAATATAAAAAAAAATTATCAATTAATTCTCACTTATAATTTTGACACATATTTATATATTTGATTTTTTTATTTATTTCAAATTCCAACAACTATTCTATCTACCAAAATATTTCTGTGGGATATACAAAAGTGTCACTCATAAATAATCTTGCTATATTTCCTAATTTACAAAAATGTCATTCAAATTATTATTAATCAATATTATTATTATTATATATTATTATTATCATATAATTTTATTATTATTAATATTAACGTTATTATTATTATTACAACTATTATTATCATTAGTATATTATTATTATTATTATTAATATCATTATTAATATATATTTATTATATATTATTATTATTGTATAATAACATTAATATATTATAATAACAATATATAGTAATATTAATATTAACAATAATAATATATATTAATAATGATAATATATATAATAGTAATTGTAATAATAATAATAATGTTATAATACTAATAATAACAAAATTATATAATAATAATATTTTTATATATTATTATTACTATTATTATTAGTATTATTATCTGTATTGTTAATACTATTAGTATTAATATTATTAGATTTATTAATAATATTATTATTAGTATTAGTAGTATTCTTATTATGAATATTTTTAATATTACTACTGTTTTTATTGTTATTATATATTACTTATAGTAGTATTAATAGTAGAAGTAAAATTATTGGTATTATTATTATTTGTATCATTATTATTAGTATTATTATTATTTATTACTAGATTTTTTGCATCAATTAATAATTATTTTAAGAAATATTTGTAGCATCTCAATTTTTAGTCCTTACAACTCATAAAACAAAAAGTTATAAAATTAATAAAATAAAACAAATTGTTTTAAACTATAAACATATCTAAATATAACTATACTAATAAAATATATTTAAACTAATTAGGGGAAACGACTAAACGATCATGAATATTATTCTTATTTAAGACTTATCATCACTTGCCCGAAATAAATCGTTGATTAAGAAGAAAAAAGCTAATTTCTTATACATGTAGTTGTGATTTAAGGCCAACAAGTTGTACATTATTCTATAATATTTTCTCTTGATAAATTTGCAAATAGTTTAAAAAGGGAAAGAAAAAAAACCGTGAGAGACCACAGCTACTGATATGCAATATATCTACACATATTAATGAAGAGATAACGTACTTTTACATGGGCATCCCAAATATATAATAACCACAATCATATAATTTAGACGTCTATATTTTAATAAAGAGAACAGTTAGAGGAGAATAGTAGTTCGGTAGCTCATATTACAGTCATTTACAAAAGTACAGAACTTAAAACTTAAACAGTTTAGAGTACTTCAAAATAACACCAACTTAAATTTAGAAATCCTAAAAATACTATACTGCATCATCAGCATCCTCCAACTCTTGCTCTAAGGGAACCTCCTCTCCCATCCAAGTGGATGATCATCGCAAAGGAAAACATACACAAGCAACACACAACAAAGAAGCAAGGGTAAGTTAGATAAACAAGTAGTAATCATATAGTTCAATCAATAAATATCATCGTGCTTAGCTACATATAAAGAACAATCAAGGCACACCACTTTAAACCCCATGACTCAAACACTCACACGACTCATCCAGATTGGTATAACTGTCGAACTATTGGTCGTCTTTGCACTTGCGTAGTTCAGTTGGCACTCCCCAATACTATGCAAGGTAAATCCCCATCTGTCTATGTCTAAATTCTAAGACTATAGACGAGAACCTCCCTGTACTCTCACCACTTACACTGCCCTCCTCTATTTGAGCATGAACAGTGTTTCGAGTGTAGGGATAAACATACCAGTTCAAAGCTCCATACAGTATACAGAACAACAACAACACCCCACACATCACTTTCAATCATCTCACCTTGAGATGTCCACTTCATACTAAATTACATCATTGTAGTTCACATTCATATGCTTTACAACCACTCAACAACACCATACATACATCCTGGTAGTCAAACAACATCAATCAATCCAAACAGAAGAAGAAAAATGAGTGAGATCCCCTCCATGCACCAGTTTACGTTGATATATATATATATATATATATATATATATATATATATATATATATATATATATATATATATATATATATATATATATATATATATATATATATCATGGTTCTTATTTGGTAAACTACTTATCTAATTTTCATCATAGTAGAGATCTTACTTTCCCCCAATTGGTCACCGGAGAGGGTTCAAATGTCTGAACGCATCAGACTCAAATTCGGCGCTAGCACATATGACTAGTCACAACGTACTGGACCAGGCCAGGGCTGCTCTATGATCAGGGATGTGCCAACTCAGGTTTTTAAGTCTCCTCTATCCTACCAACAAAGAAAGGCTTTTAACAAGTTATGATTTAATTATCTAAGTTATTGAAACTGTCCTACAGTGTTCTAGACATCAAATACTCAATTATATATATCACCCTTCCCCTCACAGTAACCTTAAACAGTACTTGCCCATATACATGCTATCACAGAGCCCTTACTCCAAACCCTCTAACCAGAACAATTTCAACCAAAACAGATTAATTTCAACAGAGACACTTACAAACATAATTGCCACATGTACCAGTTCAACACCAAAGCATAAATTATTTAAGCACAATTCCACAGTCTCAGTTATAATTATCCAATAAAAATTAACATCTTTACAAGAACACACCAGTTCAACATTCAACCTGCATATATTTGTATAAAATAAATTCATACAAAAATAATTAACTGCTGAAAACTTCATAGTTTACTTGACAGGGATGATCTAAACAGTGCTCCTCACAGCAAAATTCAAAGACACCCTATAAATCACCCAAATGGTGATAGAATTAGCTTTTTAGGCTAGAAATTATCACAGATTTGAAGTAGAACACTTCTAATGGCATGCATCCAGTAAAATAGCAATGCCCTAGGTGCTAGAAACGGTGGAGAAAAGGAGAAAGTGACTTACCGGTTGGAACAAGAACCCGTTCCGTCCGTTACGGAGCCCTTGACGCGGTAAACGTTTGAACACCACCTATTCAAAAATTGAACGGTTCAACATGGTGGTATTTTAGAGAGAACACAGAGCAATATTTAGAAGATGAGTTTTTAGAGAGAGAAGGAAAAAGTTGGCAGAGTGGAAAGCTGACATTGAGAAAGATCCCTGCTAAGGTCATGTGCCTTTGATCTGATGGGTCTGGCTGTCCCACATAATGTCCAAAGGCCCCTTTATTAATTTTACAGGCCCTTACACAACACAAGAATAAAATAATCATAAAAAATATTTTTTATATTTAAAAAAATTAAGAAAGAAAATTAATGTAGATTAAAGTATCATTTTTCATCTCTAAATCTAAACACCAGGTTTCAAACGCACAAATTAAAAATAAAAGTTTAATGATTTTTTATTAGTATCATATTAACGATCAATAAAAAATCAGTTTTTGATGAAAGCTTTTTCAAATGCTGATTATCAACAAACTAGTTGTGATATTTATGAATAAATGATATCAGATACTTCTTTCTCTAATTAATAATAAAAGGCACAAGGAAAAGTTCACTGTTAATTAATTTCAAGAGATGCTTTTGGTGAAGATAACAGATGATGAAATCGAACTAATTCCCCTTGTCGCCACAGTCCACTGGCTACAACAACAGAAAGGCCAAAAAGGGAAAGAAACTAACACTAAAAAAAACCCACTAGTTCACGTAAAGAACGATAAAGATTCGATGCTAATTAATTAATATAAAGATGCAGCTAAGTAGAGTATTAAAAGGTAAAGCACTAGTCTAAACCAACCATTGTGACCCTAATCTTACCGTTTAAACGACCCTTGTAGGCTCCAACAACACCAACATGTTGAGATTTCTCCAACTATTTTGCTGACTAGTGTGAACAGGAATTCCAGCGTGGCTGGTCAACATGGCATCAGACATCCTTGGACCGGGTCTTCCTCACACCCAAGCATAAATCCACACACTTCCCTCGTGGCTTCCACGCGCCACAACGAGCGCAACGCTTACCCTTCCCTTTATATAAACACCATCCACTCTCTTCTCTACTCAAACTCAACTCACACCACTACTCTCTTATACCTACCATTCCTATTCTTCTTCCTCTATACCATCTTACAAAAATGTCGTTCACTGCCAAGGCCATTGTCCCCTGCTGCAACGAACATGCCAACGATCATGTTGTCCGTCAGAATCATCATGCTCCACCAACTTCCATTCAACAAACTGCTTTCAACGGTCATCCAGATTTTCTCAGCTTTCTCCCAGTTGTCTCTATGGAGGGCGATGACGATGACGACGACGGTAGTTACGACTACGCACCTGCAGCATAAACTATATACATGTTCGCTTACCTAGTACCATCCAACTTGTAACCACTGACATACTAGAATGTCTGCTTCAATTCTTAATTATTAGTTCGATGGAAGTTATCATATTACAAAATTACGTGTTAGGTGACTTTATGTTGACGTAGGCATGCACTATGAATTGTTTAGTCACTATGTCTGTTATCCAGAATGAGATGTTGATTAAATATGATGAGAAACGCAGTTGATTATCATCATCTACTTCAAACTACCGACGTTTTACTCACTGTCTTACGTATCACTCAGCCATTAATTTATTCAGCCTTACGCATGGAGTTGCTATTGAAGGAACTTCCACATTTATTTCTTTCCTTCTTTTCTTAATCATTTTTCCTTTTGTTGCTCTTTCAGTGACCGGTCATTGTCTATTAAACTATTAATTTGAATCCACTGAAGAACCGTTATTATAGCTCGCATGTGTTCACTTTCCTTCTCACGTGATTTCTGCAAGTTTTGGTCCTTACAGATAAGGTGACCCACATGAGCCATTGGCCCGCCAGACAGAGCCCAGAGCCATTGGCCCGCCAGACAGAGCCCAGGGCCATTGGCCCGCCAGACAGAAACCACTGTGTATACCCATAAAATAAATGCTAGCTATTTAAGTGGGCTTTAAAACGAAAGAAGGTATATCTGTTTGCTTGAAAAAGTGAAATATAAAAATCAGTTTTGGTTTAAATGCATTCTCTCACCTTCAACTAATATAATGGCGAATCAGAAAAATTACAACTTCTACATAATTATCATATTATACTACATGACAGTTTATACTTGTGGATTGCAGAGTCGGTCCAATTAAAAATGTGATATGTGATTTACTGTACAATAAATGCAAGATATACAAAGATATGTTCAAAATGTAAGTGCATTGACAACACTGACAAAATATAATAATCTCCAACACCATTTACTTACCTAAACAGCTCCTAAACATTTGTAGCATATATATTTTGTACATACATAATTTCAAACCGATAAAAAGAAAAAAAAACGGATATTTTTATACTGCATTATGTTCATTTGTGTTTTATATATGATGGATTATTATTAATTAGGGGTGACTTGTGGTTCTTAAATTTCAATCTAGTTTTAACTTTACGTAGTGGGCAATTAACTGTTTTCTGTGTTGACACTTTTAAAATATACTAAATTCACTTTTTATTTATTTAAAATATTTTATTTAAAAAAATATATAAAACATTTAACTTTTCTTTTTTAGATTTTTTAAATTAATTTTAATCTTTTATTCCGTCAAAGAGTATATATTAGAAGGGGATATAGAAAATTTTGATTCAATTTGATTAAGTTTTCTTTTCTCTGAAATGGTTTTCTTTGGGTTGTTGCGACAATTGCATGAGAGCTTAGTTGAAAATTAAGGGAATGCCTACTTATATATTAGGTTTGTGGATTATATACATATTTTTAAATCTTTTGAACAATTCTTTGAACGATCCAAGAGTTAAAAGGTAAAGAAAGTTGACTTCATTCAATATTTGAACAAAAATTGAGATCGTGATCTTGAAGGGTAAAATATAAATAATAAATACATTTGAATTTTAGTTGGTGATGTCGTTGAAATTAAAATTTAATAATTAGATTATTGTAAACTGCCGTGATACAATGAGAATATTGAATATTATATACGATACAACATATTTTATCAATAAAAGTTGCATATGAAAATTTTACACAATATATATTTATGTTTTGAAATAATATATAAATGTCGTCAAAATATATATATATATATATATATATATATATATATATATATATATATATATATATATATATATATTATAATAAAAAATATAGTACAAGTGATCTGACATTTAAATATTTTCGAAATGGACGAATAGCCTTCTTCTTTAATGACTTTATTCTTCAAATAAATAATATTGAGAAAGGAAAAACAGACAAATGTAACCGACCAAATGGTACACAAAAAGACCTGCAAGACTCACTTAGACTATTTCTTTTTGAAGGAAAACTGAAGCAAAATACTACTATAATGTACTTCTAGAAAAATAAAATAAGAAAAAGAAAACTACAAGCGTAATACAAGGTGTGATAAAATAAAATAAAATTAAAATTAAAAAATAAAACATCTCATAAAAAAAAATTATAACAAAAGTTGTAGATGATATATCTGTTGCTTAATTTATATTATGAATATAATATTAATGTTTTAAAATATATGTTCTTTTTGTTACTTTTAACTTACCATTTGATACTCGAGCAGAAGTTTAGAATAGGACATTTTATTATTTCTTCTTTGATTTAAAAAGTTTATAATATGCTTTTGATTCGGTGTAGTATATCTTTTTGTAGTGTAAGAGTAGATACTAGAAGAAAGAAAATCATGAAAAAAAGTATTTTACCATTTTAATATATAATTTCTAATTATTAATTAGAAAACATAGTTGTGTTGAATTTAGAATGTGTATGTATGGTAGGATTTTGGCTGGCAGTTACTGTCCCAGTGGTTGCCAATTCGATAATGTCAATCCCATAATCTTATATTTAATAATTCATAATTGTAGCATTACGTTTAAGATAACATCGCATAATCTCAAGGTAACATTCCATAATTTAATATATGTATATATATCTACAAACTCATAAATATAACTCGAATTCTTCTAATTTATTCTTCTATCTCTTTCTTCATTAGTACCGAATCAGACGACATTCCTTCATCTGCTCCCGTATAACGAATTATATGATCATCGTACATATACAAACACAAACAAGTAGGGTGAGCTAACATGCAACAAATCATTTATAAAACATGCATGATTACTTTGATACACTCAACAAACCTCATATAATAATTATGTCAAACACCCTCATACCATCATACAACAATCGCACCATAGATATTCATCCCATCATACTACAATCCCTAATAGACACTCATCCCAGAATACCCGATAGACACTCATTCCACAATACCCAATAGACACTTATCTTACAATACTTAATAGACACTCATTCCACAATACCCAATAGACACTCATCCCACAATACTCAATAGACACTCATTCCACAATACCTAATAAACATTCATTCGGATGATACGTTGATGAGCGGTCACAGGAGGTTATGCACTTGTGATGACTTCTACTTCTTCTTACAAATGCACTTCCAAAATACTTCATACCATCCACAAGGTTAGTCCTCAACACTATGTCCAAAACCGGCACATAGACCAGGACCTCCTGCCCCTCTCACCACATAATTCATCCTTCTCTACTTGAGACTAGATGATTATTAGAATATCAGGATAACCTCCAACAACATGACCCTCAACATCAACATATACACAAATACCATATCATTACATAATCTCTCCACGAGACTCATACCATGCTCATATTCCTCAACTCATATTATACCATTACAAAATCTCTCCATAATACTCATATCATGTTCAGATACATAATTCAAATCCAATATAATAAAATACAATCATCACAGACATCATACAAAATGAATATATCACAAAATAAATTAACAATACTAAAATATCACCATAAATGGTCACCGGAGAAGAATCAAATGTTTAACGAATCAAACTCACCATAAACGCCAGTACATATGACTAGTCACAACTTACTGGATTTGACCAAGGCTGCTCTATGATCAGGAATGTACCAACTCCGATTTTTTAAGATTCCACTATCCTACCATCACAATTATAATTCATAATTCCATATCTATTTACAGATTCAAAACAACAATATATAATATTAACACTGAAATTCAATATAGATAGATATATAAGAAGCACCTATGTTTTTCATTAACAAACAGAATTTCAAGACATGAATAGTAATAAATCAATACTAAATCATAATATAAAAGCTTATAAAGGTTAGTTCCCCTACCTCTATACTTAATCTCTTGCTCAGAATTTGTTTCCCTGAAAACCCTCCAGAATTTCTACTTTTCTTGCAACTAAAAATTTCTTCCTAACTCTTTCTTCTCTATTTCTCAAGATTTCTCACTTGATTCTTCCTCTCTTTGTGCAGAATAACCTCCCCTCTCATGACTATTTGTAGTCCAAAAATTTTACTATTTAATAATTTTTTAATATTATTTATTATTTTATTATATTAATATTTTAATCACCACTTGACATATCTGATCCCTCAATAATAACTTCAAACGTGGTGTGCTTATCCACTATCATTATTTTAAATTTTTTTTTAAACAAAAAGGTAGAAAAGAGTTTGAACTCGTATTCTTGAAATTATCACAATTTTCTACCATTTAAGGTACCAAAATTTGTTTTTTAGCTTTTTACATTTTATTTTTACATAAACTTATTAATTATATTTTTCATTCACAAAGAAATTTATTACTACTAAAAATAAAATTATTATTATTAAAGTAAATATTTTTCATTGGTCTTATAGTCATGACTTCGTCCTTAATTTATTTAACACAAGTGGAACCCTAATTTGTTAGGAGAAAAAAAAAACTAAAACAATGTCAAAGGAAAGCCTTGTTACCAGGATGACAAAAATAAAAATTTGTGGTAGATAATTGAGAGTAGTAGATATTTATTATTTATGAGCGGTAGAAAATAAGTATTTTAATTTTTGTTGATAAATAGATAACATACTATTTATATTTATTATTCATAAAAAAATTAAATATATATCTTATTAGATTAAATTTAATTAATATAAATTTTTTTCATATATTTAATTTATATTTATATTTATGTTTTTTTTTAATTTTATTTATATTTTATTTTAAAATTTATAAAATATGTTTTTCTTAAATATTTATGAATATTTATAGATATAAAAAATTTTAAATACCTACAAATATTTTTTAAATAAATATCCAATAAATAACAAAAAAGATAACAGAAATCATATAATAAATATCTGTATCCTATCTAACCCGTCTCCGTATTAAAAAAAATTGACTTTAGGATAGTTTAAAAATTGTGGCAAAGTAGTAAGAGTTTTAACACTGGTTATAATGGAGTTTAAAACAGCTGACAATTTTAAGAAGTTTCAAACTCCTGCAATATTCTAAATTCTCAATAACATGTAATCAAATAGTGGGTAGTAACTGTAATTTTGTAGATCTTGGATGAGCTTACTTTTCAGAAATTAGTCAAAATCCGACTAGTTTTACCCCAAAAAAAAAGTTAAATTGCTAGTAATACATATAATGAACTTTAAGCCATAAAATACACACAAAATAATTTCAGCCAATGTCTTAAAATTATCACATCAGCAAACGAAGTTTAGGAGTAAATATTTGTAGGCATCAAACTAAAGAATAATAATTAATAAATAAGTAATAAATTATAAATAGTATAATAAACAATGAGTATTAAATAGAAAGTAATAAATAAAAATATTAGTAATTTAAAAATAATTTTAATTAAATAATGATTGTAAATAAAAAGAAATGAGTTATAGTTTACATATAATAAATAAAAATTATGAATAGTAATAAAAAGTATTAAATAAAAAATACTAAATATTAATTAATATGTGTCAATGATAATAATAACATAAACCAATAAATACTAAATAATAGTTAAAACATAATAAATATTAAATAGTAGATGATAAACTATAAATATAAAATTTCATGTATAATAAACAATACATGATAACTAGCAAATAGTAATTAAATCATTAAAGGTGAAGAATAAATTTTAGATGTTATGTGGTATAATAAATAAATAATAATAATAATTAACATACTACAAATTATAACTAACGATAAAATAATAAAATACAAAATAAATTATAATTACTAATCATAATAATAAACAATAACTAGTCAGCAGTCAATACTAAAATATAAAGTCAACAGTAAATATATCATAGTCAATATGAATAATACATGAAAAAGAATTAAATACTAATGAATAAATAATAAAATTAATAATATTAAATACTAAGCAATTAGTTTAATAAATAATAGTATAAAAAACTCAATAGTAAATATTACAAAACTCTAATTTACTTTTCTTTTACCTCTTTACCTCACCACATTCTGATTCTCTATTTCTTTATTCCATACGAAACAAATGTTACAGAAAATATTTAATTTATCTCAATGATTTTTCGTATTTCATGTTTATTAATTAATTATAGCACACCCATAACTTTATTTTTCTTATTTCCAATTGTATACATTCCGAAATGCTTCTTAATCACGAATATATATATTTTATTTCCTTTCGAAATCGCATATTATGTCAACGCAACCTTGAACAAGAACCATTCCTTAACAATGACTAAAATGCGAAAGAAATTAAAAAAATTGTTTAGATGAATGAGGATGAAAAAGATAATATAAAAATCCATACTAATTAAAAGTAGATTTTATTTTTCTTGAAATAGTATTATTTGATTTATAAAAAATATGTTGGAAAGGGAATTCCAAAAATCTATTACTCCTTGATTCCGGTATTTTCAATTAGTAAAAGAAAGAAAAGAAAAAGAAAAAAGAAAAGAAGGAAAGAAAAACATAATAGGAATTTAGGTATGCAGATATGGAGATCTGTTTCCTCTGCGTGGATGGTACCATACAAAGTCTGAACTGGGAAAGAAGAAATAAGTGTGGCTGAGAGGGTGCAGTAAATAATTGTCCTATGCCACAGCCATTAGCATTCACACACTCTCAGATCTATATATTAGGGCGTCGGTGTTCCATTCCCATTCCACAACAATCTTCTTCTTCTTCTTCTTCTTCTTCTTCTTCTTCTGATTCGATTTCTTGAGAATGTCGTTGGGTAGATTGGATTCGTGGAAGCAGCAGTACTACAGCACGAGCGGGGTGGTGGTGGGTTACGCACTGTGTTCGAGCCTTCTCGCCATAATCAACAAATACGCCATCACCAAATTCAACTACCCAGGACTCTTAACGGCCCTCCAATACCTCACCTCCGCGCTCGGCGTCTACGTCCTGGGGAAGCTAGGGATTCTCCACCATGACCCCTTCACAATCCCCACCGCGAAGAAATTCTTCCCCGCCGCCCTCGTCTTCTACCTCGCCATCTTCACCAACACCAACCTCCTCCGCCACGCCAACGTCGATACCTTCATCGTCTTCCGTTCCCTCACCCCTCTCCTCGTTGCCCTCGCCGACACGGCCTTCCGTGGCCAGCCCTGCCCCTCCAACCTCACCTTCCTCTCCCTCCTCCTCATCCTCGCCTCCGCCGTCGGCTACGTCGCCACCGACTCCGGCTTCACCCTCACCGCCTACTCATGGGCCTTCGCCTACCTCATCACCATCACCACCGAGATGGTCTACATCAAACACATGGTCATGAACCTCGGTCTCAACACCTGGGGCTTCGTCTTGTATAACAACCTGCTCTCCCTCATGATGGCGCCATTCTTCTGGTTCCTCACCGGGGAGAATGTCCAGGTTCTCGCCGCCCTTAGATCCGGCATCTTTGACCCTGCTGCCTTCTACGCTGTCTCATTGTCTTGCCTCTTCGGATTGCTCATCAGTTTCTTTGGCTTCGCCGCTAGGAGGGCCGTTTCGGCCACGGCGTTCACCGTCACCGGTGTGGTCAACAAGTTCCTCACCGTGGCGATCAACGTCCTCATTTGGGATAAGCACGCTAGCCCTGTTGGGTTGGTTTGTTTGCTTTTCACCATTGTTGGAGGGGTTCTCTATCAGCAGTCCGTTACTGGGCCTGTGAGTGCTCCGGTCCAGCCCAAGCAGTTGGATATCGAAAACAACAAAGGTGGTGGCATTGGCGGCGGCGGCGATGATGATGATTTTGCAGGTGAGAGTGATGGGATGGGTAAGCTTATCTCTAGATGAGCATTTGTACCACTTGTTTCGTGTTTAAGCTGCATTGACTGTATAATTATTGTCTTATTTTAACAACGTTAGGGAAATTTTATGTAATGTGAGAAATTGTTTTCACAACGATGTGGAATTTCAATTTTGCTTGCATACTTTCTTCTCCCAGTTTTCCTGTTGTTGTGATTTTAATACATGGCTGGCTGTTTCATTTCCATGGTCTCCATCTTCGGCACTTTGCTATCTAGGTAGGGTGTAGTATTGAATAATTCACGTGCCAATGCTATGCTTTTGTTTCTGAACGAACTGTGATATTCATCTGTATCAACTTTCAGAATAATATAATCATCGTACTTCCAGACTGATGAGCAATAACTTTAAACTTAGTAAAGCTAGTTATTTCCCCCAACGACCCCGAGTTATAGATTTAGGCCAGATTTGTCAATTTCTTCTTTTGTTTTAGCAAATTTGGCTCTGTTTGGACCATGTGCTCCGTTAATTACTGGCCCTAAATTGTCTGAAAAACCTGCGTCCTGTTTTCTTTCGGATTTCTGCTAAGTGAGATTTAGGTCTTGTTTTGATAGACTTCTCAACAAGGAAATAAGTAAATAAAGTGAAATAAGGTTCTTCTATAATTCTAAGTTATAAATTTCGTTTTCCTTCTTATTTTTTGAAGTGTTGTTTAAGAAATTTATCTAAGTAGACTCTTAGTCCACCTTTAACCGAGTTAGTTACACCCCTTGTGTGTGATTCAACACAACTTGATGCCAATTACTAAGCTGAAATCCCACAACCTAATGTTTTGTTTGGCTGAGAAAAGAGAAATAGATGAGATGGAAATAAGTTAGTAAAGTGGAAATAAATGAGAAATAAAGAATTATGAAAGAGATAGAAAAACGAGCATAAACATGTGAGAAAATAGTATAGCCAGTTCCACCACTTCAAATTATTTCTCTTCATTTTCTTCCTTAGGCAAATGGGATCGACTGAGAAAAGGTAAAGTAGATGTTGTTAAAACAAAATACAAAGAAGTGTTGTTGAGAAACCCAATCGTTTAAATGTTGATATTGGGAAGCTATATGGCGCATGATTTAGGGACCGTAACGTCTACCTTGGTATTGTACTTTAAATATTTGATCTATTTTCTTCTACCCTGCAGCTGCTGACTTTACCATTAAGTTACTACTAGCATCTGAAATTCTTCTTAGAATAGTGTTTTGGTCAATTACTGGCTAATTCAATTGAAAATATGATATTCATTTCCAATATGATGCACAACAGAACCTTTTGGCGAGTGGTTTTTATATGGAGCACCTCTCATATTGGACAAATCTCCATGGACTTTGTTTGATACACGAAGCACTGATTTTTTATTTCAAAATTAACGCAACTGTCAATCTCTGATTCAAAATATACTAAGCTTTTAGAATTAATTATAAATCATCTGTTAGAAAAACTAAAGAGATAGATGTTGTTCCATTTTTTTTCCGTGGTTGAATTTGTGTTTTGGTGGTGAAAGCTTCCGATACTCAGTTTTTCTAGTAGTTGAAGCCTCATTGGCTGTCTTTTGGACAAGGAACTCTGTTAAGAACTTGTTTCCACCAGAGACTAGAGATATCAGTTGACATTGGTGTTGTGGTCCAGAACATCTCATAAAAGCTTGGTTTCATGAAATGCTATTCAAATTTCATGATTAATTTGATGGAAATGTAACTCATTGTTACATGCCACTGGCTGCGGCCCTATTCCCTGCGGTGTTGCACTGGTAACGTGGAAATAACACCATGCAATTCTCAATTGACCCCGAGGGTTTTCTGATAAGAGGCTTCGGCTTCCAATTACTTCCGCTCTGCTAAATTATTTCGTGCTGTTATAAAACCATGGAATTGTGTTGTACTACCATGCAAGGCATGTGAATGAAAAACATTAGTGGTGAATCTCTCTGCTCCCAAACAGATCACAACAAAACTTGACTTGCAGTTTCTTCCAAATTACGTAGATACTTCATTTCAAGATGAAATGCCTCGCAGTGTAATATTTTCACAGATATCAAGAATAGTTGCATGTCAATAGTATAACCAGGTTATACATTATTGAATTGGAGGGTCTAAACCAGTTTATTTTGGGAGAGCTATGAAGCAGTCCTCTGAGATTTCAGCCTCTGAAGTTTAAACAGTGGGTTGTCTTTGAGAAAGGTATTTTTAACATCTCTCTGAGAAAATTGGCATTCTCTAAAATTCAATAACTTAGACTAAACTGTTTGAGCATTACTTGAGGGATTAGGAAGGATTGACTGAGAGAAACGTTGATTATCCATCCATCATTATGCCTCTGTCTATTCAGTTATTGATGTGTGATTTCCTTCTTGATTATTCTTTATTAAACCAGAGATTATTCAGGTCAAAGTCTAAATAGGCGACCAAATCCTTTTCTATATCTATGATGACGCGCGGTAGTGTATTATCATTGGGAGAGTAATTCAAGATTTTATACATGTACCCATAAAATATTTTTAAATTTTTAAATAATTTTATTTAAAAGTTACTACGAGTTAGAATGCTCAAAGAGGGTAGAGAGCTTTTAAAGAAAATGTTTTAGAGAGATAGTATTATTTTATATAATAAAAATCGTTAATTAAAATTTTACTTATACACTATCATTTGTAATATTTTATTTTCTAGATTTTTATAATAAATGCTAAATATCACTTCAAATACCTTATTTTCTATAATCTTATAATGAATGCTAGATATTGTACTTTATATAATGAAACTCATACAATCTTACACAACTATAAAGCACTTTCATCTTAAGAAAGAGAAAACAACCAAGTTCTTTATTTGCTTAACAAAAGTTAATGAGAAAACAATCAAACTCTCTATTTGCTTAACAAAAGTTCTCATCTTAACAAAGAAAAAACAATCTTATTGATTTTTACCTTATTACTTGAAAGTAAATCTCATGATTATAATTTAGATTTCAATGAACCTCTATTTGATGCTCAATATCACGTACAATAGGTCATTACTAAAGAGTTCATAAATGTGAAATGATTGTAAAATCTGTAGTTATTTTTTCTTAAACCTTTTCAAGTTATGGAAGTCATTTTTGGCTTTCATATTACCCACTTTAAAAAACTTTGATGTTTGCCGATTTTTTTTTTGTTATATACATTCCAATATTTTACATATTATTTATATAATAAATAATTAACCAAGATTTTGTTTCCAGTTGTTATTATTTGTTATCTTTCCAACATATAATACATTATGAAATCAAGCCCTGCCCTGTTAGATCAACGTGATATATAAATGGTTTTCCTTGGCATATTCTTTTTTCTTTTCAAAAGCTTATATAAGAAGCACAGAGTTTTCTAAAATTGAAAATAAAGTAAAAGCAGAAAATATTTTCATAAACAAAACGAGTATTTGACCTCCACCGGTGCTTTGGTTGTTTATGCATATTAAGAATAGATATCCACTAACAATTTTCAGTAAGTAGCATTCTTGGGCTCAGTTATATTTCAAAAATTCTAAAAGTTAATGTTAATGACGTATAGATATGAGATTATTTAAGAGACCTATTTAGTAAACATTTAAAATCTTGAGTTTGAGAGAAAATTGACTTAATTTATAAAAGGATTGGAGTATGAACTTATAGTGTTTAGTCCAAACAATAGTGCTTAACAATTTCACTATTTTTACACCTTTTTTCACTTCATGTTAAAATATAAGGTAATTCCACCAGCACATGCTCTGAAGCTCGAAAACCGATATACGAGTAATTTCTACATAATAAGCTTCCCTAAGCACTAGAAGGACTGAAAAACAACCTAGACTTGGTCAAAAAATTCCATGCAGAGAATTATGAATTATGAGCAGGTTAGGTTGTACATCTTGTATTAATTTCAATTTCCTTTTCCTACATTTGCTGCTGTTTCTCTACGTGGAAGTCTCTCTATCGCTTCTCATTCAACAGTAAAACATCACATTCTTCACCTTCTCTTTCAGAGCTGGTAGTGGCCGAACTGACTCATCTTTTGATCTACCACCTCGAGATTTACCAATCTCATGAACATCTGGTTCCATGTAGAAACGAGCTCTGTATGCTGCCAAGTGAGCATAGTACGCAGGAGGCACTGTACACATAACATACAAATTATCAATACCCAAATTCCAAGATTTTGTTTTTGTTAAAACAATGTGTATGAAAGATTAAAACAGGTAAATGATGATACAACTGATACAAGTACAAATGTTATTCATGAGCCAAAAGACTTACCTACAGAAACAGATCGAGTACATCTTGCATATCTACAATCAAAATAATAAGATTATTTCATCATAGTAATGGAGCAACAAGTTTTAGATGATTGAGAGAGGTTATTTACGTGTAGCACAAGTTGTTGGTCAGAGATTGAATCTCATCAGCGCTGAAATTGTTCTCGTCCCACAGAACATGATAATGAGCTGGTCTACTTGTACCCTGTAAATTGCATTTATGTGAATCCGATACAAAGATCATTCTTTAACATCTCATTTTTCTTATACCCTCCTCCGATGCCCCATTTGATTGGTTATAAAACAAGAGACGAATATCTTATTTTTGTATTTGTATTGGAACAAAATCAAAGTTCAACCTAAGACTAACATATCCCTTTAGTGAAGCCACATAGATATCACTATGATACCTGAATTCCAGCATGACTGCATAAATAGAAATCGAATTCCGTCGGATGACAGATCTTGGAATCCACCACGGTACCTACATTAAAAATCAAAGTTAGGCGATGCGATGGAAAGAGGTAGAGAGAAACATTGTGTGGGGATTGTTGTATAAATAACATTATTTTGTCAAGCAAGGTTGTTGTATGCCCTGTTGGATCTCATGAACATCCTTGGATTGGTGACATGCTCTAACGATAGAAAATGGAAGTAAAATTTTATTACCAGGTAAGATATTCCCACTCTTATCAGTGCTGTTTCTGTCGTCATGATTGTTTGAGAATAGTCTGGTGTGATGCCGTTTCTGAACCACAACAAATGTTACCGGAGGTTGGTAACTCGGTTCCAAAGATGCACAAGCCTACACATTAGCAATGAAAGCATGAAACAAGGTCAGAGTGTTTTGCTAGCATTCATGGTCCAAGAAAATGTAAATAAATATAACTGCAATATATTCAAGTACCTTACGAATGGCATCAAGCTCATACAACAAAACCTGGTAGAATTGTCCTTCACTTACGCCATCCCTGTAAATATATTTAATGACTATAAATAATATAGACCATCCTCCATTATTCCACTTGTATGACCGTAATATGTCCAACTCCCTAGTTTCCTTTGCAAGAACACTTCTTTTTTTTTTTCTTCAAATATTAGAACTGAACAACCTTACCTGTAAAATATTATTCTCAGTGGTTTTTGTCCAGTTGCCTTCTTAAACGAGAGTAACAGCTCTCTGCAATAGAACATAATAGTATGATTCAAGATATAATTACAGGTAATCAATGCAAAACCATCAAGTGAAAAGGAAAAGCTGGAGGAAGAACTAACAAAAACCTTTCTCATCGGCCAATTTAAACAATGTAAACAAAGACATTTTCAGGCTTAACAAGACAATCAAGTCAATACCTGAGGAAAATCTATATTATTCTAAACCAAAACAAAATTTGGAGGCAAGCGTGACCTTCCACTTAATCCAAATATGAAAGTCGTCAGGCTGCTACTACGTACCTGATCATGCCACCATAAACTACACCATGATGAGGATCCTTCCAACATTTAAAAAGATCTTGAATGAGTTCCTCACGATGAGGCTGAGTACATACTAATCCTGCATACTTTGTTACTTCCGGCCAGTCCTGGGAGGCTACAACCTGAATAGCAGTAATCAGAAGACCAAATATATGGCAAGGTGTAAGTTATAGCCTATAGGACTTTAGAAATACTTACAGCAGCAATGGATGGACAAGGGTCCTCTCCAGATTCTGGATGAGTCACATCAGCTCCGAAAATTATTGTTGGAATGTCACTAACCAATGGGATCCTCCAACTCAAGGCATCCAAAAGTACTGTGTTCCTTCCTCCCAACTAAAAGTATATGTAAGATTAAGTGAAAAATGTAAAAAAGAAAGGTGGGCGAGGATTATTGAGTAGCAAGTAACCTCTCTCTTACTTCGGATAGTAATTTTCATAGATAATTTTAGGTATATATTAAGTTAAGAACAGACCTTGACATTGATCTTTAAGGCCACATTTGCCAGATACTGTCTATTGATCTTGAACACGTGTTTTGAAAGACAGCACTGAGAAATCAATCCCAGATCTGTTTCGCAGATTCTTTTGAGATCACCTGAAACAATTATTCGATTTTTAAGTGCGAGCAAGTATGGAGTTATCGATTGGCATGATCATGGAGAAGATAAAATGCTCAGGCTCTTTTTCTTGGAAAGACAAGGAATGTGTAGTAAGATACTAGAATCTCTTAGAGTGCAAAAGTTCCAATTTTCACATGCATGTAAAACAAAGAAAGGTGATCTAGTAGTGAGGTACTACTAGAACCTCTTAACATTTCTATATACACCTCTACCATGGTAGCTATGTTCACGAACTGATGCTAATGACTGGACATATTGGAGTGACTTGGAATCATACCATACAGAGAGCCATTGTTGTCTGGAAGAATGGCAATCAACAACTCTAGTTCTTTCCCACCAAGTTTATCTCGCACAGCAGAATGTACGTACTTCAAGGCTTTCTTTACCATATCAGGTCTTGCTGTGTATATAGGAATCACAGGATCTAGACTAAATTCCTGTGAAAAGTGAAAAAATGTATACAAGTGTGCATGATAAATTGATAATGATATAGAATAACGAGAAAGAATGGTTATAATTGGAAAAGTGATGGGAGTTGCTAGTGCTGCTCAAACAAGCAGTCTCAAATGTAAAACTACTCTCAAAATGGTATAATCAAAATTTGAAACTTTACCATGCCTGAGATTTGGCACATTTGAACCAACTGTTGGCAAAACCCGCGAGCAATTTCTTGGATACTTCGTGAGAAATTGATACATGCCCAATATCTTACAGTGCTTCCGTTTATAACTTTCTACATTGAAATAACAAAGTAGAAGTGGGAACAAGCATTTTTACTCTAATGTTAAAAAATTATAACTATAACTTTTTAGTGTATGAGCTAACCTTGTTCATCATGTTCCATTGACCAACTTGTGGCAAGTGTTCTTTCTCTCTTCCAGTGTCGTGATATTTCAACTTCGAAGATAGAATAGCCAAAATGTACTATCAGCAGAATGCCAAAAGCTAAAAAATAATTGGCCAATTTAACTATAGGAATTACCCATGGAGCAGGAAGAACCCGAGCTTCAACTGATGCAAGTTTGTTGTCAATGCTGATACCAAACTCCTTTACATAGGGATTATACTCATAATTATTTTCTTGAAGTGTCTGGTAGTACATAGGGAAAGTTATAAATTAATCAAACCAAACCACAATACACATAATTCTTCTGGTTGTGAAGAGAATAAATGACTTAAAAAGTGAACTTAAAACAACTGCAATTTATCACACATGTCACTGCTCTTCCGTTCCCAATTGATTCTGACAAAAATAAAAGTATAAAGAAGAAAATAAAGGTTGGAGAGTGATATCAAGAATCCATGACAATGACCTGTAGAATGTCTGTCTCTTGTTCACGTGGTCTCTGGCATGAGACCTTCAGCAGAGAAGTTATCTGCTTTTCGTTAAGTCCTTTTGTATATCTCTGACCTCCAACTATCTTACATGCCTGGGATAAGATTCACGACGAATTGTTCACTAAAAAATAAAGTCCAAAGAGAAAAAATAGGTTTAATAAATTGAAGGAAGAGCTTACCTCCATAGGCAAATAGTTCACCTTCTTTTGACTTCCTACTTGAAGGCAGGGTAGATGAGAATATATAATAGTATATCCATACATTTCTTGAAAGTAATCAACCACTGATTTCATGTTCATTTTCTCGTCGACAGGGAAACTGTTGGGAATAAAAGAGACAACAATTCCTTGAGAGGTAAATCTAAAAACTTCCATTTTCGACTGCAAAAGTTACAAAACCATACTTGAGTTCCCTTGTAGGTTGTGATGTCAATCCTGTAATTCTGTACTTCCTTCGAAAACTTCCTCTATGTGTAACTTCGACTTTCACACCTCTTAAGGCTTTCTTAATCTGCATTAGTGACACCACAATGATTTTTTGGTCAGATCTGCTTAAATATTTCTCATGGTTTCTAAACTAGAAAATTCATCAATTAAATTCTTCCATAGCCGAGAACACGAACTAGATTTAAGACATTTAATCGACAACCTCAACCATTACTTGACGCCTTTGGAGCAGAATAAGAAAACTTTTGCATTACATTCATTAGCATGCCTTTGGAGCACAGGGGCTCTCGGCCTTGCAGAATATATCACTTTACGTTTTAAATCTCAATCTGAAACTCCAAATGTCTTTCCTCAAGCTATAGTCAAGACGGAGTTAGTGAAGACCATAGGGCATGCAAGCATCACTTATTTCATTCAACTTGTGTGGACAATAGTGTCTGTAATTACAAAGATTGATAGCTCCCATAGTAAACTCCATACCTTGACACGATCTGCATCTGACAGTGGCTTTGAGAGCACGTCTTTTCCCAAAATTTGAGCAACAAAGTCAATTACAGGGAGTGGTTCAATAAAAGCCATTGATGACATGTCTGAGACAAAGAAGCATCAAAATCGAAAGGAAAAAAAGAAGAAGAAGCGTTTTAGTATTTACTGTTGACAAATTATTATCAGTGACAGTATTAAAAAATCTCACCTTGATAACGTAAAATTAAAAAAAAAAAACGAAGATATATATATGGTACAACTCTCACCAATATTAAGGGACAATCCCATCTGAGTAGGCCTTATACTTTGGTAGAAGCCGCGCCATGATTCCAGACCACCACCTAACTGCTGTGGTTTTCTTAAATCCGGAGAATAGAGAAACCTCCCAATTGACACGAAGCTGAACATGCAATACAAGCAAAATAAGACCTAAGAAACATTGAAACAAGAATATAGTACAATAGCTTCCTTCAGTTAAAGAGCAAGCAATGGATACAATGTCGAAAGAACAACCACAAATGCACCTCTGAGCTGCAAGCTCCCTCAATACAATGTCAATGACAGTAAGCGCCTCTTGCGGGGTGTCCACTTGTTTCCCACTCAGAAGCTCACGTAATTGATGCATGCTGACACGAGCTGCAAACTTTATCACCACTTCAAATTCTCTTTCCCTGGCAAGAGTGATTAAAACTCTTTTTTTTACTTTAATAACTCAAAAGTCCACTTTCAAACTCCAAAAGTTTGGGGAGCTGTTAGGAACAAAACATTATGAACAAAACATCATGACATAGTTACTTGAACAATCATCACCTGGTACCACCAGTACCCTCGTCATCCTGGCTCAATGTTATGGAGAACTCTTTGTATGCAAATGGAAGCAAACCAGCAGTGTAGAGATTTCTTCCTCCATCATAAACAGGAAGCCTCATCCCCAAGTCAGTGTTCCTGTGAAGCCTCACCAACTCAGATATGATGGCTTTGCTTGTTTTACGAGAAGTGACTTCAGGTGTTATTGTAACCTTCACAAAACACACACGATAACCTCAGCAAAAACCCCGGACTCAAATCAAATTATTAGTCTGTCTAGTTTGCATCAGTTTGCTGCTCTAGATTTTATCTTTACCAGAGAGGTGGACTTACATTGTAATGGCTCAAGTCAGAAGCTGATATATCTGCCAGGAAATGATTAGCTTTGACCAGACACTTTGTCCCCAGCTGGCCATAGCCAGGTCTGGCAGGAAACACAAGACTTTTGCAAGCAGAGGAAATGAATTGTGAGTCAAGTCCTGTTTCTTGTAATTTATCTTGCTTGCATTGGCCTCTTCTTCTATCTCTTCTTCTAAGGTCTTTTGATCTCTGAAGGGCTCTTCTAGATTTCACTTGATCCTCCGCTGGATCCTTCATTGAACTTGCCAAATAGTTCTGAAGAAAATAAGGAAAGAAGCTTCACTTACGTAAGTCTGAAAGTGGAGATGGAGGAGCAAGAGGTGAGAGATTCCAACAAGGGATAAACTAAAAGGTTTATGGCAAAGCAGGTTCCACGTTTTTACTGAGAACCATAACTCAGCTTATATGCACTTGTCTTGAAGGAAGACAAGAGTTAAAGAAAGTACAAGAGTGGGAAAGGCATGAAGAGGCCTTGTAACGGCTGAAAGCTGAAAAGAAGGGAAAATAAAAAAATAAAAAAAGAAAGAAAGAAAGGTATGGCATGGCATCAAATCTCGACAGTGTTTCATCTTCCCCTAGGCGCTGTACATTCTCTGAAACTGAAAGTGAAAAGATGGGAAGAAAAATAAAGTGACGTGCATACATGCAAAAGAACCAACAATCTCCTATAAAATTCTAATAACCATCGTTGCTCCCATTGGAACAGTGTGATGGCCTAATTTTGACTTACCACTCTTTGATGCTTATGGGCACATATATAATAATAAAAACTTTGCACTCAAGTCCCCAACAGCAACACCAGCACCATCTCCACTTTCCTTAAAAAATGTAATGTTCCATAAGCTGAGAAGCACATGATATGGTAGTGAAAGAAAAAAAAAATGGTTGCGGTGGAGTATAGTAAATTATTTGTTTGTGGGGAGTGAATAGTAATAGTCGAAGGGGGCTTTAAATTTGGTGGTCCCAAAAGGATGTTTGAATTTTACCCTACTCCAAGTTCTTGGCAGGAGAGTTTGTAAGATTGCATGTATAAATACCCTTTTCAGCGAGCACAAAGGAGCTTTAACTCCTTCCCAAGTTGAATTAAAACGACAGAACGGGACCCTAAAGCAGATTGAGTAAGCACACCACACCACACCAGAACACAGAACAGAAAGGAGGGTAGCAGTAGCAGAGACAAGAGGCATAAAAAACAGGAGCAAGGAAGGAGTCAAAACAAAATTTGAAGCTTGGTTGTGCTTGGATATCCGGACAGTATGCATGAACATGCCATAATGGCTGCCTGCCAAATGCCAAATGCCAATGTCAGTTGTACGTGCACCCAAGGGTAAATGCTGCAAACTATGGTGTGCCTGTCCCAATAAATAAATAAATTGGATTTTGGCCCTTTTCTCTTTGTTTTTGTGGCCTTTTGGATGGGGAGATGGGGGAACTAGGGATACCCAAGAATGGTACAAGTGATAGTAACTCTCTTCAACTATTTCGGATCATTACAAAGACACCAAGAACAATCATGTGTCCTGTCCCTTTCACTGGCTTCACACGACAGATACAACATCTATATATAAAATCAAAAACTCCTTCCATAACAAAAGAAACAAACAATTGTTCATTATAAATGAACAACACCACCCATGTGAAGACTTTCGTGCCCTTATTAATTCCTGAACCAAACCTCACTGTATGGCAAGCAGCAAAGGTTTCAGATTTTGTTCCTATGACAACATTATTGCTGCTGAGAGAAAAGAGAATTAATGTTGTTATTGGATGTATTGGTAAGAGGCATTAATTTGCATACTCATGTTGTTGTGGCTCAAGCTACCTGTCTGACTGTTTCTTTGGTCAATGTCATTTGATTTCTTTCGATTTTGTCACATCTAAGCTGTAAAATTTCCCACTGGGGATGCCCAGGCCCCCCTCCTCCAACCTTCTTCCTCTCTAATTTTCTTTATGCTTTCTCCATTTAACAACTCTCATATATAGTTACCTCAACTTCACTTCTCATTTTATTCATCTAATCAAACCAAACCAAACCAGATAGCTTCAAGATCAAAGGAAAGGATCCATGATTTTCAAGCATCGTCAAACAAAATTCAAAGCTTATAAAAGTCTTTAGACAAAACTATTTCCTATCAGCTCATGTACTAAAAAATCCACAAAAACAGAAACCTTCGCCAGAGACCTACTACACCCTACAAACCCCAAACCACACCTCTCTTACCTACAATCGTTTTCACCATGTCACGTGACCAAGTGACCCTTAGACAAAACACATCATTTAGATCTAACTCATACTTACCACTACCATCTCTTAATGTGATTCCTCTTATTATATGCATTATTATCCCTTTCTTTGGATATTAAACGCATTATTATCTCTTAATGAAAAAACAAAAAATTATATTGATTTATATCATTGTTATGAAAATATTTGAATATGACAATTAAGGTTATTTTATCTACTTTTGTATACTTAACCAAGGTTATTTTTATTCTTTTTCTTGTATAATCTAACCAACATTTGTCCTATCACACATGAACAAAACTTACCTCGTCATCTTTTATCATTTTGCAATAAATTCTCAACCTAACATATAATTACACATCAATATTTTGTTTTAGTAAACAGTCACTCTAGCCATTGAAGGTGGTAGATGTTATTATATATCATGATCAGTTCCCGAAATAAAAATGTTAAATAAATTCTTAAACTACATTACAATCATTAACTTGCGGTTATTTCTCAGAAAAAAAGAGTATGCTTTGAACCCTGAAAGTAATTAATGGTTATAATGAAGTAGATTTTGCCAGTTTGGTTACTGGATTTTTTCTCTGTTTTGGATATGTAAATTTGTCATGTTTAAACTTAAAAAAGTAAAGAAAATTGAAAAGGGAACCGTACATTGACAGTGGAAATGCTAAAAAAGAAGAAATATATTGATTTTATAAGAAAAATAGAAAGTGAGTTGTGAAAGTGTCACTGTCGTGTGATATTTTGTATATATGATATGTGTTGCATTGTTTGCCTGATTGAGCACCAACTCCTTCACCTAAGGCGATCTTACTAAGATCATGATGAAATAAAGATTCCTGGCCCAGATTCCTTTCCTTGATCATATTCATAGGTACGACAAAAAAACACCACCGAGGTCCAAGGGGTGTTTCAAAATATAAACATTTATGCTCTTTCTCTTTCACAAAAATAAAATAAATAAATAACTGTAGGTTTGATGATAGGGGTGCAAGTATATTAAATCTCTCTCAAGTTACATTTCGTAATAAGGTAAAAAAGAAAGCTATGAGAAACGTATGTTTTTTCTTCAATATGTTTAAAGTAACAAAAAGTTACAGACAAAGAAGTTATTAAGGAAAAATCAAGATATAACAATTGTATAAAAATAATCAATATTAGAATAATAAATTATTAAAAGTTAGGGAACTAAAATTACAGAATTTTTTTTATAAAAAAATTGTATAATGTACGACAAAAGTTCCTATTGCCCAAAATGTCTGTTCAGATTTCTCAAGGAAAAGCTCTATCTATTAGAAAGCTTATGATTGATATAAAACTTTTAGTCGTCTTATAACATATTCGTATAGTGCATGAAGAAAATGTTAACATTTTATATTTTTAAATATTAAATATAGACTTTCTCTCTATTCGCATAAAAAAGTTATTACATTGATTGAATCAAATATAAATAAATTTTAATTCCTAAAACTCTATTTGATAATGTTATTTAAAAAATATTTGTATATTTATGCAATAATGAACTATCTCCAATAAATACGCCTAAAAGTAATTTAGAAATTATAATCCTATCTAGTAAGAAATTAATAATATTAAATGAGCCTAACTATCCTTTTTAATAAATATGAAACTAATTAATTTTGCTTCTATACATAAGAGGGGGTATTATGTAAGAATTTTTTATAAAATTAAAATTCATAGAAAAATAGGCTGAAAAAGATTTAACCAATAATAAGGCATATATTAACAAACGAAAATAATCATACTACCTGAAATTCATCGTGATCACTATTTCGGAATATAAAAAAGCTTTTCTTTAGGAAGTACCACTTCATATTGACTCTGAAAATTAATAGAAACAATAATCCATTCTATTAATTCTGTTTAATAATATTTTTATTTTATTTTATGGTCCCAATATTTTTTTTATCACTCCTGTAACTATTAATTGTGGAGTAGAAAAATAAAAAGTAAATCTAAATGAGAGAAATTTTGATTAATAGACGATAATTATACTAGAAGTGTGTATTACAGTTTTATAAAAATGAAATGTTATTTAATATTTTAATATTTGTGTAAAAAATAATTAAGGAAAAATATTACAAAAAGTTAATTTCAACATTGTAAATGAGAGAAATTTTGATTAATAGACGATAGTTATACTAGAAGTGTGTATTACAGTTTTACAAAAATCAAATGTTATATATTTAATATTTTAATATTTGTGTAAAAAATAATTAAGGAAAATATTACAAAAGTTAATTTCAACATGTAAATGATTTTTAATATCATTGATAATTCAAGACTTAAAACGGAGAAAATTAGATATTTTGGTAAAATAAGTCATACTCTAATGTAGTATGTAGTTTTTATTTTGTTTGTATTCGTGTGTGAGCTTTAAAAGTATTAAATACACACCGTTAAGTACTTTGATTACTTAAAAAATAAAAAGTGGTTTATTTTCGTTTCAAATATGATAATATTTTTCTTTTTCACTTAAAAAACATATTTATTTCCTTAACCTACACTCTACGTATTCAAGAAAAAATTATTGCTATATTTTATGTGAATGAAGTAAAAGATACTTTAACTTTATTTTATAACAAAATTTAAAGACCATATATATTAGACAAATTTCGAAGAAATAAATAATTGTTTTATTTATTTAATGTGATGATTATTAACGCTTATATATATAAAATAATCTGTCATTGCATATATGGTTTTATCTAATGCTTAGGGAATTTTAATATATATATATATATATATATATAATTGTGTTCTGAATTATTTTGAATTTAAATGGTAAGATTGAGCAGGTGAAGTACTAGTTCTGGGAGAATATTATTATTGAAAGAGATATTTAGGCACGTAATGACTAAGTGAGACCCTACTTCCATTACCCATGAAAACAAACAAGAACAAAAAAAGGAAAAGAATAATTCAGGAGAGTCATACATTAAACCCACTGTCTTACTAGTTTCTGGGTTATGAACTTTGGGGGAAACACCATTCATAGACATCAACCAGCTAGGTGCATAGAGTGTGCCAAAACTTATAAAAGAAATACCAAAATATTGTTTTCAACTTAAAAGATAATTATGAGTATGACTGGTCTGAATGAGAAAAAATAGAGAGAGAGCATAGTAAGTAGAAAAACAAACCTTGTGCTTTACGCCATGTATCTTATGCAGCAATCCGTGCGAATTGTTGTAACTGCTGCCTTTGCTTTTAATGTCTGCAACTGTGTGCTCTAACTACGCCAAACTTCAACTACGAACTCAACCTTTCAACCTCCAACTTCCCCTTTACCTGCTTCCAATCAACGTACACATAATGTTATATACTGTAAATGGTTTATACTATAACAAACAGCCTTTCATTTAAGGTGTTGAAAGACATGAGTGTGAACCGCATGCAGCTAGCTATAGACCACCAAAACGTTTCAATCTACACTTGCAACTATTTTCTGCTGCCATAGACTGCTAGTTAGTGGATGACATTACATTTAAAGTAAGCTAAAACTGGTTTATCACGCTAAAGACACGGGACAATACATTAGCATATATAGGAATTGGGGTGGTGAGAAGCAATGAAGCTATATGTGCTAACTCTATAGCCTGAATCTGATACTCTGAATTGAAAGGCAACTAGTCTAGAGGACTTTCTTTTCTTGTTTGGATTCAGTGAAAGTAGACATGTTGTTTTGTAACAGAAGTGAAACAACCTCAAAAAGCAATGTTTTTAAGTAATTGATGGGAGAGAGAAAAGTAAATTGAAACAAGGACTACTACCAGTTCACCATGCATGGACCAATTTATGAGAAATAGCGAAGGAGTTAACGAGATTTTAGAATTGGTTGAGGTTGAAAGAAGGAAGATGGTGTGATAGGAAGAGGAAGCAAAGAAAGAGAAGTTGGGGGAACATAGATTTGGGGACCTGAGGAGACCAGACCAGGTGGTTATTAGGGATGGTTCACTTTCTGCTATTGATAAAGCATGTATGAAAGAACACTACTCTAAGAAAAGAGTACTCCTCACTCAGTGCCTTTAAGAAAGGAGCATCAGAAGTGAAACGAGTTTTGAAAGCGTGCCACTGATTGTCAAAAGGGGGGAACACTAGGAGACCTTTTACCTTTTGGGAACCATAAAAGAAACGTATAGCTATAGCATTGCATGATGTATATATATAATATTAAAACGAATAAATGCAGAAAGGAGGATTTTGAATTTTGATGATATATAGTAAGTATGATTATGCATGTGGTAAGGTGTGAGATTTGATAAATAAGTAGAGAGAATAGAAAGAAAGGAGAGTGGTGCCTACTATTATGTGTGGTGCAAAGGTTAATTTGAGTGCAGTTGTAGGTGGAAGAATTGCAGGGTAAGAGCGCTTTTATTGGTTTGTGAAATGTGTAACCAAGAGATGTTATATGAGAAAGAGTTAAAGGAGGAAAAGAAAGGTTGTGTCAGCTTCTTTGACGGAAATATGACCGGTCGGAAATTGAGATTCCGGGGACTATGTGTCAGAAAAGTGAGAGAGAAAGAAAAAAGAGGAGAGGGTGAAGCACATGTGCATTGCTGGGTCGAACTTTTATAAAGGAAAGGAAAGGAACCAGCCTGGGCACTGCATACGAGGGCAACCCCACCCTCGTTTTTTTTTTCATCTCCATTAAATCTTTGTTTTTTCTTTGCCCTTTTGAAAAAATTTAATATTTTTATAGAATTTGATTGTATAAAATGCTCAAGGACAGAAAATAAAAATATACATAATAAACTACCATCCACTTTTTCTCACGCAAATTATCACTAGACTTAATATTCACAATTTTGCTTGCGAAAGGCGTTTTTTCATGAGTCTAAGAAAGGTGTTTGAAAACTACCATTAATCTTAATTTTTAAATGATTTGAAACCTTTTTTAGTGTAAAAGAACGGTTGCGCTTAGTTGAGCGATTGAGATTAGAAGGTATATATAAGGCACAAGTGAGGTTTGATTTTCTATTTAGCGCCAAGTGAAACATTTTTTATGAAAAAAATCATGGAACGATTTTCATATGGTGTTATGCAAGGTGATAAAGTTAAAACAATGATTAATAAAAATGAATAGTTATCTGTGTGTTACTATAATAAATATTTTATTTATTTTTCCTTCTCATTATGTGCTGCTTTGGCTTAAATGGATTACGTAAGATATACATCAAGTAATGTGAAGGATTAGTATTTTCTTTGGTGAGATCAGGTGGATGATTATTCGAGAGTGAAGTTAAAAATTGTATTACTGAATGATATATAATATACTATAGTTGTAATTATTTACACACAAAAAAAAAAGTTTCCTATAAAAGAGGTTTGATTTGATCGGTTAGACTACATCATTACGTGCAATGGGAGTTTTCAAATTTTGTCAACTTGGATTCAATGGGAGACTATAAGGATTGATTAAAAAAATTAGAAGAATATTAGTTATTGTGGGCATCAAAATTGAGAAATAAAGAGAGTACCAAAGTAAATATATATAAAAGAATTAGTATCGTATTGAAAGATGAAAATATCGATGACAAGATTAAGAAATAAGTGGTTACACAGAATGTGAAAAAGAAAAATCAAAATAAATCTAACATAGAAGTTGAGACTCAATAATGATTGTAAACGCAAAATATGCCTCGAGCAAAACGTTTGTTAGGAAAAATCGAAAAGTATAATATTACGTGATACCAAAAGGAGTTGAAGCATATGATAATCATTGCAAGACATGGGTTTAGTAGACATAAGTGATATGGATTTTTATATTATTATTACAAATTATGTATTTTTCTTTTATTATATTTTGGCTTAAATGCAAGAAAAAAAAAGGAACATAAATAAGTAATTCGTATGTAAAAAAACAATGTGACAGATTGCGTTTACAACATGAATACTCCGAAAAACGCTATGAATAGGATAATGACAAATCCCACTATCATATTTATTGTAATTTAGATTACCGCTTTTATTAATTTCTTTTATTAGTTTCTATTATATTATTACTAACTTATTTTATTCTGTATGCAAATTTACATTTGATCACACTTTTAATTTGTCACTTCAATCTATCTTCATATTCTTTATTTTTTCTTCATCGAATTTTTATCATTCCATCTTTATCTAAAAATACAAAAATATGATTATTGAAAACAAATACATAAATTCTTGATTGAAATTTATATAAAAAGATAATTAAGATAATTAAACATATTTGTAAAATTAATTCAAAATATAAATTCCTCACATATAATTTTGTGTTAATTATGAAATATTAAATTAAAACACTTTAATTTAAATTGAAAATAATTATTTATTAGTTTTATTGATAAAGAATTCAACATCGAGTTGATTTAATTGACTTTAAAATAAATTGATAAGTATCACGCCAAAATCCTTGAAATACAATAGTCTTTATACTTAAACTATTAAAAAGTATCGTGCAGATAAACTTATATGGACAATGATACTTTGATAACATTTTTTTGACAACATTTTAACACTATCTACGTGTCATTCTGTGATTGGTCCATGTTAGTGTTTATGATTATTATTATTGATTATGGAGTAATTTTAGACCAATCATAAAATGACACGTAAATAATGTTAAAATGTTGTCAAAAAAATGTTGTTAAAGTATCATTATCCAACTTATATAAAGATAGAGTGATCTATATATTTTGTCGCAAACATATGTTTACGTAGGATGAAAATAATCAACTTCTATACACACTTTATATTTTCTTCAATCGAGAAACTTATTAAAATTTCCAATGGATCTACAATATTTCTTTTAGATTCCATTATTCTTCTTATTTCGATTTAATATATATGAATGGAATAAAATAATCAATAAATTCGTAGTTCGTTTTAATTAAATAGATAAATTTGAAATTTCAGGTACGAACAAATAATGCCCACTAAAATTAATAATATTTTCTAAAATACTTTAAGAAATACAAAGTAATAACTCTATTTTTTTATTGGAAATATATGTAAGTTTGAAATCGAATAAAAATATACAAGAATAATATATAAAGAGAAAATATTTATTTATTCATTACCTAATAAATGATATTAGTGTCGCTAGTTAATGTCAGTAATTAAATCCTCTATTTTCTTGTCAATAGACAATTAATAAAAAAATTAAGACATTGTATTTAAAATCTTGTAAGTAAGATCTAATGTAGAAATATTGTGTATGATTGTAATCTAAATGGCAATAATTTTAGAAGAGAAAAAAGTACGAAGCTTGAATGAATCCTTTACCTTGAAATCTTCACCCTTTTTACATCTGTTATGGTGGTTGGGCCATGGGCTTTATGAATCTTCCTTCACGACGCTAAGGACATATTTAATTGCTACGCACCGACAATTTTTTACTATATCAAATAAATAATATACTTAAATTAATTATAATTTTCATATGTAATTTCAATGTATATTATAGTTCATTCTTGTAATATAGAAAATTCAATTATATTAATGTTTCAATCTTAATGAAGCTAATTATATTTTTATTTTATCTATAATCAAATTGAGTAAAGAATGAAAGTAGGTGAAGTACAAATTTAAAAGTATTAAAATTTTAATTTATTTTTATTTTAAATAAAATTATATACTTTAATCTTTTTCAACAATATATTTTATCATAAATATTTTTAATTTTATATAAAAAGATATTTTTTAACTTTTTTAAATCTAAATATACAACGTCTTTGTATTAGAAAAACATTTGACAGTGTATGACGTGAAATATTTATCGTAAAAAATAATCCGAAACAGACAATAATCCATTGGTGAACTCGCCTTATACAAGGTTAAAAGTAAATTACACAATTACTATTTATTTTGAAAAAAAAAGTTAAATCTCTCACCTTTTATTTTGACTTTTATTCATTCCATTATTAAAATATTTATAAATAAATGCCGACTATATTGTTGTGAGAAAACCTCGGAATAAATTATCACATAATCCAACTTGAGTTTGACATATTCACATAATAATTATTTTTCAGAAAGTGGATTGACTGATTTGACTGGTCTATTGGATGTTAACTTCAAACAGGTAAAGTATTAAATTTTTAAGACGGTGGAAATAAATATAAAAAAAAAGTAATGGTATTATGACAAAAATATTTATACTGATATTATTTTTCATTACTTTTTTTTTATAAATATAACGTTTTACTTTTTTCTATGATTATTTTTCAAATAAATGTAATGTGTGCCGAGGTATTCTTCCCAAGAGGAAGCTAATCAAATCAATGCGGAGTAAGTGAAAACTAGAGTGAAAAATAGATTTTGAAATGATATTTTAAATCCACTTTATTTTTAATCTTTTATTATATTATCTAAAATACTCTTAAGATAAAAAATTAAAATACACACTTAAGGATTTCACAATATAAACTCTTTCGTTAACTATTATTACTTTTATCTTGTAAAATTTATAACTTTATCATTATATTAATTTAATATTTCCATAATGTATATTTTTCTATTACTTAAAACATTTTATTAACGATGTAGTTTAATTTATGCCCAAACAGAGCTATAAAGTAATTTGTGAGAGGAAAAGGGAAATTGAGCGAAATAGAAAGATATATTTTATTATTCAATTTAGTAAATTAACTCTACATAATATAATATTTAAGGAAAAAATGGAATAAAAAAGGTACACAATTTAAGAAAAAACAAAAAGGATTCTTAAATGAGTTTATTTAATAAGAAAAATAGAAAATGAGAAATGAAAATAAAGAAAGTGGTTATGAAGTCAAAGGGAGAAATGATTGTGTTTGTTTTAAAAGGTTGCGGAATATTGGACGCAGCTTGACCCAGCAAAACGTGAGAATGATTGACAAAACGTTGCAATCAAAAGGAACATGCATGTCCATAAAGGTAAGAATGATTAGAAGGGGATCCATCAATCTCACCATAACAGTCATTAGATGCTCTTTTCTTCAAACCACAGCTTCACTCATTAGGGTTCTTCATCTTCATTTAACTTATCAACTACTTTTCAAAAAAATCATCACACTCATTTTCTAACCTTTAACCATTTTCCTTTTCCTTAGAAATCTCACGTCGGGAGAAAGTCATTAACAGTTTATAAGTGGAAACAAATTTCACATTACAAATCGATTTTGTGGGGGTCGAGTTAGGTTTAAAGTCCACTTCTAATATAGTACCAGAGTCATGGTTAGAGCTTATCCTATCAATATTTGTTGGTTATTGAACATATTGTTTCACTCCTATCGAATCACCCATTAAAATACCTAATCTCACGCGGCGTGAGGGAAATGTGTTGGAAGTTCCATATCGATTAGAGATAAATTGGTGTAAATCTTACCCTACAAGCCAATTTTATGGGATTGAGTTAGACTTAAAGTCCACTTCTAACATTATTTTCACCTTATTATGCAACCCAATTATGCTTATCAATGGTGATTAATGTAACAATTAAGATGTGCTTATGTTATGCTTGCATTTTCTTAATCAAAGAAACCAGCTCCTACCAGATAAATGATGCTACCAACACTGACATTTAACCAGCTGCAAGGAATATTTCGAAAAATACACGCAATCCATACTTCAAGAAATTCTATTTCAACCCACCAACCTGTAAAATGCAGAAACTTAATTTTTAGGGAAAAGAGTCTTTGTTGTGAAAAAAAAAATCAATAAAATTGTAATTATATAAATAAAAAATGACACACTGCGAACACGAAAAGTTAATTGAATTAATTATACTTTAAAATTGGCAATGATTAAACGATGTCACAACTATAACTTATAGGGCAAAGTTTATTATTATATTTTTTATAATAAAAAAAAAAGACTTAAAAATTTGATAGATAGTTGATTTTGTGAACTCTTTTATAATGAAAAATTTTCATGGTCTGTGAATGTTTTTTTATCGTAATCCTTATAGGTTAGGACTAAGTTAGATAAAATAGAGTAATTTGACTGGTATGGAAAAGGGCAACGAAAGGTGTACTTAGGTGTATAAAGGACAAATGATAAAGGTATTGATCTTTTAGACTTTTTGTCCTGATTAATTTATAGGTAATGATTTCGACCACGCAATCGAACAATGCAACATGCATATTTGTAAAATATGGGTCTTAGTATGAGGTAGGTTGTTATCCATATCATAATAGCAATCATTCTGTTACATGTCGTGCTTTGAATTACACATGAAGTTAAAGAAACCCTTACTTTGCATTGCATTCATTATCTCAACTTGTTGCCCTTTCTTTATGCTCATCATTTCTCACTTTAACAAAAGCCTACAATGCAACAAAAAACCAATAGTACCCGTGGGACACCCCAATTTCTTCATCCATCATATACTTTCTACAAATTTTATCCCCTTCCTATGCTTACAAAATAACTTTAAATTTGTAATTACTTTTTCTTATCATGAAAATATTTTCTTTCTAGTATATTTGTTTATTTACAAATCCCAAACTTAAGACTTCATTGAAGAATATTGAAATTATTACCTCTTGAACCAAACTTCCCAACAAGTTGGTATGTATACATTACAACGTCTTGAATTTTCTGTTATTCTCATTTAATTGAAATAAAAAAAATTATTTAATTCTGTGCATCAAACGATTATGTGGAGCTCTAAATATCCCTTAGTACAAAGAATTTAAATTCAAATATATATATTTTCATTAAACATCTTACCTTAAACATCATATTACGAAAACAAATAACTTTAGTAGGAAACAGGAAAGTGAAAAGGAGACAAGAATGAAATGAGCAAGAATATTTAAAGCACTTCCATGAGATTTATTATCTATACGCACACGTACAAAGGTAGAAAATTTAGGAACAATTTGTTATTTTACACCGTCGATGAAGCGTAGGAGGAACTTAAGAGGGTGCAAAAAGCAATGCCTTCATTTACTGAAAAAATGGTTCCATTTAAGTTTTTGTTTTTCTTTTCAACACATTGGCCATAAGCCCATCAGTACACAGTCCATCAGTACAAAAACAATACAAAATATCTCTATAGTTAAAATTTTAAAATAAGGGACCATTAACTCAGTCAAAGGTGAGTAAAATAGTTTCCCTAAAGAAGACTGATAAATAACCATGTTTTCTTTTTTCATGGTATTGAAGAATGTTACACAGTGAAATAAAGAAATAAAAAAAAAACAAAAGAAGATAATTGAAACGGAAAATAAAGTTATTTACATTTTATGTAGTTAAATAAATAAATTTAAACTTAAAATTATATGAGATTATTTTAATTAATTAAATCTAAAGTTCAAATTATAGACTTGTGAATAAATGATGAAGATTAATTGTTGTTTTATAACCATTTAGCTAATATTAATTGCTATTTGATTTAACATAAGGTTTTCTAATACAGAAACATTTTGGATGAAAAGTTGATGATGAAAATTTTACCTAATAGGTTATTATTTTTTGACTAGTCTAAATATTTTAGCTTCACATGTTACATATTAAGTACATTTTTAAACTAGTTATGAAATTCTTATAAAATAGTAAAAGAAAACATTTTATTGAAAAGAAAAGTTAAACTACAAGTAAGTTAAATACGCATTTGAAAATTTAACAAAATAAACACTAAAGTTTGAATTTAATTGGATTAAATAATGAAACATGTCGAAGAAAAATCCGAAGAACTCGACTTCTAGAATATAATTTCATAGGACATTTAACGATATTTTAATTAGTTAGCATATGAAACAGAATTGAGTGAAGTAGAATGTCTGATTGACTGAATAAGGATCAGGGGATAGTGGCAGCGAGGAAGGAAGAATAAGTGAAGTTTGAAGGTTGACGCAAAGCAAGAAGAACATTGATGGCATGCAAATACAAGTAAATAATGTAAGGTAAGCTAAGATCGACACACAGCAGAAAAGGAAAAATGACGATGGACGACGATAGCTCTATATATGTTGGGGGTCTTCCTTACGACATCACCGACGAAACCATTCGCACTGTCTTCAATTTATATGGTGCCATTCTCGATGTGAAGGTCCATTTTTCTAACTCCATCTCTTTTAGGGTTTTAACCAACTTTGTTTATAACCACCTTATTTATGTAATTCCTTTCACAAATAATCAATTCCACCCATCGGGGTTTTGTTTCAATCGCTAATTTTTTTATGCCAGATTATCAACGACCAACGCGGTAGGGGGAAGTGCTATTGTTTTGTTACTTTCACGAATCCTAGGTCAGCGATCGACGCCATCAACGACATGAATGGCAGAGTATGTAATTTAATCATTTATCCTCTTTTACATGTTTTAGGGTCTTTAATATCTGGTTATGAATTATTATTGTCGTGCTTAGCTTGGGTTTTAGGCATTTGACTCTCTGTTGTTCCGAATCAGACCATTGACGGGCGTGTGGTTAAAGTTAATGGGGTGAGGTCTCGTGGGGGCAGGTCAAACTTTGGCAGAGAACGGTATTACTATCATAATGATGAGAGGAATGGAGATTGGGATCGTGGGAGAGATCGAGACCGAGATTATGATCATGATAATAGTGGTAGGGATGGATACAGGAATCGGAGCAATGATTGGAGTCGGGACCGTGATAGGTCTCGAGACCGAGACCAGGACAGGGATAGAAGATTTGAGCATATACATGACTATGATGAAGATAGAGATCCTATGTTAGATAATGACTGGGGTAGAGAGGATGATAGAGTTGAAAATGAACAAGAACATAGCAGGGGGGATGGTGGAGATGTGGATAGAGACCACAACTTGGATTTTAATGCAGACAGGAAAACGGATAGGACAAGTGACCTTGATAGAAGTTTTGATGAGGATAGAAAAGATCAGTCAAGGAGAAACAATGAGTAAGATTTCCATCCATTTTTCTTGACATATGTTTATTTCCAACCATTTTTCTTCAGTTTACTTTTGTTACATGCATAATCTACTGGACTTATTAGTGCTTTTCCTGCAGCTTGAATGTTACAAATCAACATAGCATGGATCTTTCATCAGAATCAACTGGTGCTGACGATGATCAGGTAATGCAAATGCCTTTAAATTTCTGAAATGTGAGGAATTCTGAATTTCTTGTCTAGGTTGCATATTGGCATACAATAAATTGTAGTTGATTGTGGTGCACTTTTTTTGTTTGTGTGATTTCAGGTAGAAGCTCAATTAGAGAGCTCAACTAAGCAGCTTGATCAACTCAAAAAAGAGGTTTGTAATCTCTTTAGAGCAAACATGAATGAATGATTACAATTTGTTAAATGGTCAAGTCTATGCTAGCAAGCAGCTTTATGGTAGTGTGACAAATGTTTTCTTCTAACTGAACAATTGCATTTTTGGGGTGTGCATACAAATGCATACGAAGACTTCCCTGAATTCCAATGTTTACTAAATACCAAGTTGGCATATCACTTCCTTCAGAAGTCTTCCAATTCCGGATAACAAGTCCTCCAGCCCTTTGTGTTATTTTTATTTCTGCTGTTTGTTGATGACGTGGAAAGTGGAATTTTTGGCTTATCAGGTTTCTCTAATGGAAGAGGGATTGGAAGAGAAAAGGGTCCATGTTAAGGAATTGCAAAAGCAATCTAAGGTATCTGTTTGCTATACTCTTTTGATTGTCCTTACTTTGAACAAAAAATCTATTCTGACCTGGAAAATATTTACTGCAGAAACTGGAGGATGCACTGATCAATGCAAAGAAAAACACTTCATATCGTCAGATGCAGTTGATAAAGGTAGTATCTAGTTGTCATAATTATAAATCAAATACTTGCAGTCTCTATACTATTGCCAAATTCATGCACTGCTGCTAACATTGAATTTGGGCAATTGATCTTCAGCTTCATAAATGTTTTCTGCAAGTGAAAGATTACACAGAAAGACTTAAATCTAGTGAAAAGGAACTTCAGGTTTGAGCCTTAACACCACATAATTCCGATTTATGTACAGATCTGCAAAGTATGTTCTGTGTTTTTAAAAAATGATTAAATTATACATTGTGATTTTGGATACTGCTTTTTTCAATTTCACATGATTTTGTGCATTATGTGTATTGAATTTTATGTGGAATTGTGACAAATGCTCCCTTTATAAACTATTTTTTCAAATTGTTGTGTTTCCTTGAATTTTGTTTGTCAACATAGAAGCATTATATAGTATAATTTGTATAGAAGACGAGTCTCATGACTTGTTTTTTCTGTTGCCCCATTTATCTCTATATGTTATTTTGTCTTTGAGCCTATCATTAGAACTTGGGTATTGTAGGAGTGCCCAAGTCTCACTCAAGTAAGTACCCTTTTCGAGGCACTAACAGCTAGTTTTGCTACCAGTTGATAAGCATTCAAACACTTGTGGACCCACCCTCAAAAGCTATTCAGTGAGGGGAAATAACCGAACACTGAAATATTGCATTGTGCACCCATACTTCTCCAATTTGAGACTCAGGCACTCCGTAATATCCAAGTTCCTAGCAAACAATTTCTATCTTTTCTAAATTATTAAATTGGGGCCAAAAGACATGGATTTTATTTTGACGTAAGAAATTTTAGTAATGCAAGTTAGAGATGTACAAATGTAAAGGAAAAGAGTATGCCGCAGAGGAATGGAATATACAAGAAACGTCAACTAAAGCTATTGTCACAGATAGTCATGCTCCATAATAGTACCCGAAGTGAAGGGTGAAATGTGTTTTTATTCATGTGAATATGCTAAATTTGGTTTTAGACATCCAATACTTTTGATTAGTTTTGATCCTCATCCATTTAATTTTTGGCAATTGGTCCCTTTTAATACGTAGTGGTGATTACATATGTCTATACATGTCACGTCATAATGGTCATTTACATGGCTCGTGTAGATGCATGTTATGCACTAAACAAGAGATGGATATTTAAAATATAAATAAATTTGTGAGGGCCAAAACCCAAAAAAAAACTTTTTTTACTAAAATCATATTTAACAATATTTGCAGGAATAAAAAATATGTTTATGTCCAAAAAGACAAAAAGAACTATGCAATAAAATACCCTGGCAAACCTTTTTTTGGAGAAATAAAGGAGATGTATGAAATAGACCTGTTGAGATTTGAAAGATCTCTGATGTTTGTTCATCATTATTGATATGAAATTATGAACGTTGTTTGATGTTTGGAGTTGTCTTATAAATTTGTGAGCTCTATTTGAGTTCAGTTGTTCCTATTACTCCAGTAGCTTTGTTTCCTTTCTTCTCTATCTCCACGTCCAAATGGATGAGATGAAGTCGTAATAGTAGCACGACTGAGTGTTTTCTTTTTGGGACTTGCAGGCTCTAATTGATACAGTACTGTTAGAGATTGATGGTGATGGCGTTGGATTAAAGGATGGACAACTAACAAATGGAAGTCTTGATGCTAGATAGTAATTCTATATTTGGAAATTTCAGATTGTGTCGCTGATGCTTAAAATGGGTTTAGCACACATAATACCTTGTCTGATATGAAGAAAAAATGGCTGGATAAGTCAATGAATCTCTTTTATTTTTCTTTTTCTGATTCAACAACTCTAGCTTTTACTAAATAGCATCAATAGAGTTTTGCTTATACTGTTTAGTTGTTGGTTAACTTGGTCATAATTATGGATTCACCTGTTATAAATTCACAAGATAAACAAATTGCATGTGGTGTACCTTTTGGACTTGTTGTATTAGGTCAGAGAATTCAGTGTTATCTTTTGTTCATTGTCATCTCTATTTAACCTAATGTCTGATCCTTTCTGTCCTCATATGAATAATCCCTTTTTAGTAGAAATATTCCTTTGATATTATGATTCACTTGTTTGGTAACAAGAATAGCTCTATAATTTTATCTTAGTTTGATTGGTGGTGACCTTGAGAGAACAATAACCAGTTCGGGTATGATCCATAGCACTACTATACTCAATTGCATGAAGTGGTATGTTTTATCCAAAAGCTTGTATTTTGGCATGAAAAAACTGTGGACTTGGTGTACTAAACTTGCTACTAGGCAAATGTTTATTTGTTCTGTTCCATAGTCAAATAGAGTGATAACTTTGTTGGTAATATTCAAAAGTTTTCCACTTGAAGCGTGTAACCAAATTTGGGTCCAACTTAGCCACGATGTCTTAACTGGAACACTTAATCTCAAAATGGGTTAGCCTGGTGAAGAAAGATTAGTTAGATACTAAGTGGAAGTCATGTATGTATTCTGGTCATACAAAAAATAAAATAAATGAAAGATCCTTGGTATGAAAGTTTTACTTGATTTGGGTAAATTATGGATTGGGCCTGTCTACTTTGGTGGTTTAGTGGGACAATCGTATTCTACAACTTGTTGCTTTCGAAATTCAACATATTCCACTGCACAAAATAGGAATTTTATGTTACCCAAGAATGGTTTAAATGCGGTCTTTACTGTATTAAAACAGAGAAATATTAAAAAGAATACTTATCATAGGAAATAAAAACTGTAGCCTTACAAAAACGAGGTAATTTACCTAATAAAGTTGTAGACTGAAGGGCAAGTGAGGTAGTGAATAAAGTAGGAGGGTTACACCCTGCACCATTGCTCCATGCATCATCACATTTTTAAAATATTCTAAAACTATTTTTTATATTTTAAAATAGTCTACACCCTCACAATTTTCTTTTCAATGGATGTCGCATCCTTTAAAGAAAAAATACTTCAACGGATATGTCATTTACGATGTGATTACATTCATTCAAGTTTTTTTTTAGTTTTAGTTTATCAATTTAATATTTTTTATATAATTAATTGAACGGATTCCTTAGTTTTTTTAGTTTTTAGTTTAATAATTTATTATATTTTAAATTAATATATAAATATTATTTAATTTTCTTTTAAATTAATTACATAATTATATATAAATTAATTTTATTTTATTTAATAAAATAATTATTATTAATTTAATTTATATAATATTATTTAATTAATTATTATAATATTTTTATATTATTAGTTAAATAAACGTGCTGTTAATGGATGTGGTCACATCCGTTAAGATTTTTCTTTGTTTTTTTTTTATTTTAGTTTATTAATTTATTATATTTTAAATTAATACATAAATATTATTTTATTTTATTTTAAATTTATTACATAATTATATATAAATTATTTTATTTTATTTAATAAAATAATAATAATTAATTTAATTTATATATTATTATTTAATTAATTATTATAATATTTTTGATATTATTAGTTAAACGATGTGTCATTTAAATTTTTTATTTATTTATTAATTTATTATATTTTAAATTAATATATAAATATTATTTAATTTTATTTTAAATTTATTACATAATTATATATAAATTAATTTTATTTTATTTAATAAAATAATAATTATTAATTTAATTTATGTATTATTATTTAATTAATTATTATAATATTTTTTATATTATTAGTTAAACAGATGTGTCATAAGTTCTTTTTTTAATTAATTAATTTATTATATTTTAAATTAATATATAAATATTATTTAATTTTATTTTAAATTTATTACATAATTATACATAAATTACTTTTATTTTATTTAATAAAATAATTATTATTAATTTAATTTATATATTATTATTTAATTAATTATTATAATATTTTTCATATTATTAGTTAAATGGATGTGTCACATCGTTAACGGATGTGGTCACATCTGTTAAGTTTTTTTTCTATTTTTTAGTTTATGGATGTTGTCACATTCGTTGATGGATATCAACATTCGTTGTAGGTGAAACGAATGTTGACATTTATTAAAAGTGAAACGGATATTGACATCCATTTTATTGGAATGAAAAATTAGGTATGGGGTGATGCAGAGAGCATTTGGTGGTGGTAGAGGGAACAACACTCATAAAGTAGCGCCTTAACTTTTCTCAAGGCCCGAATGAACACATTTAAGTAAAACTTATTTGGGTGTTGCTCTCTGTACCACCACGAATCTTCTCCTGCACCACCCCATTCCATAATTGTCCTTCAGTAAAAATTGAATTACCATGTTTAAAACGTTAAAAAAAATAAACAAAAATAAACATCAGTTAACGGATATCCATGTTCGCTGAAGGCCGAACGGATTTCCACATCCGTTTCGGCCTTACCAGTACACATTTACATATATATACATGGGAAAGCGTGGAGTACGCGTGCAAGACGCAAAGGAAGGGGAGGAGACGGTGCACCGCAAGGTGGAGATAATGCAGCACGTGTTGGGGCACCCTGGGGTTGTAACTCTGAAAGTGGTGTATGAGGATGCAGAGTGTTGGCACCTTGTGATGGAGCTGTGCTCCAGAGGAAGGTTGGTTAATAAGATGAGGGAGGGACCGTGTTCGGAACACATGGCCGCTGGGATACTGAAGGAGGTAATGATGGTGGTTAAGTATTGTCATGATTATGAACGTGATCCATAGGAATATTAAGCCTGAGAATGTTCTGATTACTGGAACTGGGGAGATAAAAGTGTGAGAGTGGGTAATGGAAATGAAAAAGAGAAAGAAAAGAAGGGAAGGGGGATGGGTGATGGAAATGGAAAAGGGAAGGAGAAGAGGTTGGGGGGGGGGGGGGGGGGGGGGGGGAGGTAGTGGGTGACGGAGAAGAGAGGGGGGAGGATGGGTATGGGTGATGGAAAGGAAAGAGTGTTAGCAAAAATCAAAGATGAAGTTTTGATGATGAACAGATTTGAACAAGTCAAGATCCATAAAGGCAGATTGAAGATCTCTATAGTTTATAAAGCTTTTAGAATAATCAAAGTTGATGTAATAGTGCTCTTATATGTATTAGGGTTGATTCTTGTAATTTATATTTGATTTATTTACTGTTGAGAATCATCCACAAGCTGTTTTAATCGATTAAACCCAGTTTTAATTGATTAAAACGAGGCTGACACTGAAAACCCAATTGTCCCTGTAATAATCGATTAGTTAATCGATCATTCCTGAGAATAATCAATTAACACTAGCCGTTGGGGGTTTCAGATTTGAAAAACTAGCCGTTGGGGGTTTCAGATTTGAAAAACTAGCCGTTGTACTCATTATTAATCGATTAATATTTATGTTAATCGATTAAATGCGTTAGATGGCCCGTTTTCGAAGAATGGAAGGGTATTAGGCTGAGTCTATAAAATGGCTCACTCTTTATCTAAAAAACAACTCTTCCCTTGTGCTAAAGATCTTTGAACTCTTTGAGAACTCTATTGAAGCTAAGGAAACTCTTGTCTGCAAAGTCCTGAAGTGCTACTACGGTGACAGAGGAATAGCTTGTTCATCCTTGGTGTGTCCGAGGAAGTGACTGGAAGAGAATCATCCTTCGTGAATCATTCGAAGGAGGTGGTCATCCTTTGTGAAGATTCAAAGGAAGTGTAAGTTCATCTCTTGTGGTTTCAAGAGAGGTGGTAATTCTAAACTCTTACAAATTGTTATTCTTTGTGATTAATATTTGTAATTGTTTTGTGTTAGTGAAAAAGGTTTATCTTGTTTGAGATAAGCGACTGGACGTAGGATTGGTAAGATCCGAACCAGGATAAAATCATCTGTGCAAATTTCTCTCAACTTTACTCTCTTTATTTGTCATTGTTATTTGCTTGGTAAGTTTAATTGAGTAGAAATTAAAAGGCACACGTTCGTATTAAAAACCCTCTTGGTTTGTTATTCCACGCTAACAATTCCGCTGCAGCGATTCTAACAATTGGTATCAGAGCTTTCTTTGATAGTCATTCAAATGGCAGGATCACATCAAACCTTTGCAGAGGGTGCATCAATCAATAGATCCCCACTATTCACAGGTGAGAACTATGCATTCTGGAAGGTAAGAATGCAAATATTTATTGAATCTATTGATTGTGAAATTTGGGATGTTATTGCGTCTGGCTCTTCTGTTCCTACTAACAATACACAGGAACCAAAGCCCTGTGGTCAATGGACCATTGAAGAAAAGAAAAGATTTCAGAATGATGTAAAAGCTCGGAATATCATTGCATCAGCATTGACTGTTGATGAGTTCTACAGGGTCTCTGTCTTCAAAACTGCTCAAGAAATGTGGGACGTACTCAGAGTGACGCATTAAGGAACAGATGATGTAAAGAGGGCAAGAAAGAACTCCTTAATCCAAGAGTATGAAATGTTCCGGATGAAGCAAGGAGAAACAATTTCAGACGTTCAAAAACGCTTCACCAACATTGTCAATCATCTCATTGGACTAGGTAAGTCATTTGATACCGATGAACTTAACATTAAAATCTTGAAGTCTTTAGACAGGTCGTGGCAACCAAAGGTGACTGCAATCTCGGAGTCACAAAATCTCAACACAATGACTATGGCGGCATTATTTGGAAAGTTGAGAGAGCATGAACTTGACCTCGGAAGACTAGATGAAGAAGAAGCAAAAGCAAAAACTAAGAAAAAGAGTCTAGCCTTGAAATCTGAGGTAGAAAAGAGCAAGAGCAAAATGGAAGATGAAGATTCAGAAGATGAAGAAAATTTGAGACTCATGATAAAAAGGCTCAACAGGTTCATGAAATCAAAAGACAAAGGAAGATTAAAATTCGAAAAGAAAGAAAATCAAGGATCTTCCTCACACTATAATTGTTATGGTTGCGGAGAAAGGGGGCACTTAAAAGCGGACTGCCCAAATCAAAAAACGAATGAAGAATTAAAGGAAAAGAAAAACTTCAAGAAAAAGAAAGCCTACATCGCATGGGACGATGACAACGAAACAATTTCCGATTTGAGCGAATCTGATGAAGAAGCAAACATCTGTTTAGTGGTGAACGACGACGCTGGAAGCCAAGTAAGTACATCTAGCGATTCTGATAATTATAGTCAAATTAGTGAAGATGAATTGCATGAAACTTATGCCGCTTTAATAGTAGAATCTGAAAAATTAGATAAAGCTCATAAGAAATTGAAAAAGGATTTCAAAAATTTAAAATTAAATTTTGAAAATATTTCTGAAGAAAATAAAAATTTGAAATCAGACTTTGAAAATATTCTTGAAGAAAATAAAAATTTAAAATTAAATTTTGAAAATATTTTTGAAGAAAATAAAGATTTGAAAAATAAAGTTTTATTTTTTGAAAAGGGTAAATTTACTAGTAGTGATGAATGTGCTTCTTGTGAAAATTTTAAGAAACTACTAGAACACACAACCTTAGAAGAATGTAGTAAAAATAATGAAAATAAGGTTGTTAAAAATAAGTATGTTCCTAAAATTAAAAATAAACATAATAATAGAACCCGTAGAACATGGGTAGAAAAAGGAACAACTTATTGGAACACAAACTTTGTATCATGCTTTTATTGTATGAAAAAGGGTCATACTTCAAATAAATGTAAAATTAAGCATTATGGTGTTCCAAGTGATAGATATGTTTGGGTTGTAAAATGATTTCTTTTTTCTAAATCTAACCCAAAGGACCCATACAAGTAGTTGGGTACCTATTGTTTAATATTTAGAATTTCTTTAAAACAAAATTTAAGAAAATTTTATTCCAAGGCCGATGAAACTATTTTTTTTGGATATCTTCTAATATACAAAGCATATATAGTTTTCAATCGGAAAACATTTGAAATAGAAGAATGTGTGCATGTTGTCTTTGATGAAATTGTAGACCTTGAGGCAAAATCTCTTGAGTCAGTTGAATTACATGCAGGCAATGATGAAGATTTGTAGAAGACAACAAATGAAGCGAAGAATGATGACAATCCTCAAGATGAAGATATAAACAATGTTTTATAAGTTCTTTATCCTAAAATTATAAGCTTTAAATATCCTATTGTGTATGTTTGAATGAATCTTTAAATTTGAAACATTTTTAGCTCATATGCATATATGCTTTTATTAAGGGGGAGTATTATCTTAGGGGGAGAACATCAAACACAACTTTTTAATTATGATAAAAAAGGGGGAGAAAATGTTTAAAGCTTATTTGCTTATTTGTGTTTTTTCACTAATGCACTTTTTCTTCCATAAGTTGTGTTTTATCCAGATTATTACTAAAAGCTTTAAATCAAAGGAGTTTTTTATCATCATCAAAAAGGGGGAGAATGTTAGCAAAAATCAAAGATGAAGTTTTGATGATGAACAGATTTGAACAAGTCAAGATCCATAAAGGCAGATTGAAGATCTCTGTAGTTTATAAAGCTTTTAGAATAATCAAAGTTGATGTAATAGTGCTCTTATATGTATTAGGGTTGATTCTTGTAATTTATATTTGATTTATTTACTGTTGAGAATCATCCACAAGCTGTTTTAATCGATTAAACCCAGTTTTAATTGATTAAAACGAGGCTGACACTGAAAACCCAATTGTCCCTGTAATAATCGATTAGTTAATCGATCATTCCTGAGAATAATCAATTAACACTAGCCGTTGGGGGTTTCAGATTTGAAAAACTAGTCGTTGGGGGTTTCAGATTTGAAAAACTAGCCGTTGTACTCATTATTAATCGATTAATATTTATGTTAATCGATTAAATGCGTTAGATGGCCCGTTTTCGAAGAATGGAAGGGTATTAGGCTGAGTCTATAAAATGGCTCACTCTTTATCTCAAAAACAACTCTTCCATTGTGCTAAAGATCTCTGAACTCTTTGAGAACTCTATTGAAGCTAAGGAAACTCTTGTCTGCAAAGTCCTGAAGTGCTACTACGGTGACAGAGGAATAGCTTGTTCATCCTTGGTGTGTCCGAGGAAGTGACTGGAAGAGAATCATCCTTCGTGAATCATTCGAAGGAGGTGGTCATCCTTTGTGAAGATTCAAAGGAAGTGTAAGTTCATCTCTTGTGGTTTCAAGAGAGGTGGTAATTCTAAACTCTTACAAATTGTTATTCTTTGTGATTAATATTTGTAATTGTTTTGTGTTAGTGAAAAAGGTTTATCTTGTTTGAGATAAGCGACTGGACGTAGGATTGGTAAGATCCGAACCAGGATAAAATCATCTGTGCAAATTTCTCTCAACTTTACTCTCTTTATTTGTCATTGTTATTTGCTTGGTAAGTTTAATTGAGTAGAAATTAAAAGGCACACGTTCGTATTAAAAACTCTCTTGGTTTGTTATTCCACGCTAACAATTCCGCTGTAGCTATTCTAACAAAGAGAAGGAAAAGAGGAGGGGAGGGGGTGGTGTGTACTGGAATGAGGTATTGAATTAGGATATTTAATTAAAAATATAAAAAATTAATGGTAAAAGTAAAAAAAATTTAACCTAATGATATTTTTTGAAAAAGATAAATTGGAAAGGTACATTAAGAAGACTGTGGTGGTGGAGGCAGCAACACTCAACTTATTTACTTGGAAAGGACCCATACAACTCTAGTTTTGGTGGTTGAATGAGGCTGTGATCCTGTCTGTTTCTGTAATACACGGGCCCAAGCACATTCCAAATTTTCAGTGCATTACCCTAAGACCATTCTGAATTTTCAATAAGGCAATTGCTTCCTGCACCCCAAAAATTTATTTCTGCATCCCATCACACGAGAGAAATACTTAAATATCCTTCACCATTGCATCACACTCCCACTTTCATTGTGGCCTCCACTGCCACCATCACCAGACCGCTACTGCAAAAGAAGAGAGAAAATGCTAAAAGAATATCATCTGAAAAGAGTTTTCTAAAAAACATTTCACATTTTTAAAGAGTTTACTGGAAATTTTATCTTGAAAAGTATTATATGCATTTATAAAGTGTATTTTGAAAATTTATTAAAAAAATTGTTTCAGAATGTACTTCACGCGTTCCGGAAATTTTGTTCAGAAAATCACGTTTCAAAGATTTCGTTTCGATAACTATTATTCCAAAAATTCCGGAAAGCCTGTTACGGAATTCATAATCCGGAGGTCACTTTTATAAAAAATAAAATGGTCATTTGGGAAAATTGATTGGATGCATGAAGAAATTGATGGGATACAGGAAGCAATTGTCTTTCAATGATGGCCCAAGCCCGTTCATAATTTTCTATAAATAGGTCTTCTGAATTCTCAATAAATAGGCCTACGCCCATTCCGAATTTTCAATACATAGGCCGAATTCTGGTTTCGCTAGTATTTATAGCATTGATTCATCTCTCTTTAATAAACATGCGTATAATGATAAACATTAATTAAATATCATACAAGAAAAAAAAAGTTTAATACTAATATAACATTCACATGTAAATTTAAATAAAACTAAGGAAATCAACAACTAATACAAAATACCTAAAATAAATAAATACATTTTAATGAATTCCGTATCTTCTTCATCCTTCAAGGAGTATGGGTTTCAGAATAATTAGAAATTCAAAATTGGACTCAATAAACAAAAAGTTAAATTCATTCTTAATTTTGAGTTAATTTTTTATTATCGCTTTTCACTGCAGAATAATATCGATAAATGTATACATTTGTGTCACTACATACCATCTACACATTACAGTTCTCTGATTCATGTTTGCACTAAAAGTTAAACATAAATCTTATATTGTAACTAAATAAAAACAGTAAGATAAATAATTTATGTGAAGTGTAGTGAACTGTAGCTTAATCTCAAATGAGTTTGCATAACGGTATAAGAAACATTCATTACGTAATATTAATAATTCAATTTATTATGTTTAATTTATGTAACAGAGAAAAAACAATAGATTTAGTAACTTACGCGTACATGGTCAAAGTGTTAATTCTCTTATGTAATGAACTCAAGAAATTACAAGAAATGGCCGTGGTTGAAGGTGGTGAAGTATTAGTAACTACAATAAGTTGTAATATCATTAAAGAAATGTTAACCTTTTCTTAGAGTCATTCTACATTTAAATAAAATTAGTATATGTTTCGGCAGGATTTAGAACCCTAATCTAAAACATTCAAAGTTGTCTGCTCCGATGTCTAGTTGTGTTGTCTTCTCTCTTCTCCTTGTCCAAGCCGTGAGGGAGAGTGTTTGCAAAAGACACTCCGACGCTCAAGTCAGTGACTTTGTGTAATAATCTTGTAATCAAGATTTAGTTATCAGAGCTCTAAGTTCAGTTCAAGTTAAAAGTTACCTGTCTCCATTGCCAGAAATATATTTATAAATTATAATGAGGTTACCGTTAAGTCTGACTCATTAACCACCAATGAATGACAATATTAATTGTCAATAAATGACAATTATTTTCATTAACCCCCGACAGTTATTACTATTAATTACCTTAACGGCTGTCTTAACCGATCGATTCATTGACCTGAGAGGTATCATCGGTCGAGCTGACTCTTCTGCACTTTTACCGTTCGGTCGATTATGAGCCCATAGTAACAATATACAAATATAAATCATGTTATTAATGTTACAAAAAATAATACATAATTAACATAAAATAAAATAAACACTAACTTCACTACGGATGACTTTATTAATCTAGCTAGCCCAAATGATAAAATTCTCCAGAACATGTTTTGTTATCTGAACCTCTTTAGTGGATAACACGTACACTTTAGTGGATACAAGAACTTCCTCGAATTTAGAGTTTTTTTTTATTGAATTAATGAATTCAAAATCTTATATAGAAAAATACTTCGAAGATTACTTTTATTTCTCATTCATAATTGGAAGTTTAGCTTCTCAAGTGACCTTATTTTTGTGTGTGTATGTGTTATTAAAGTGTGATTGTGATTGAGTTTTACGAGATGTTTTGCCAAGATCTTGTAAGACTTAATATCTTGATTGTTGGGTATTATGTTTGTATATTGAATGTCATAAAAACTATAAAGTATAATGAATTGGTTTGATCAAAGACAAATGACCAAGTGAATGTAATTCTTGAGAAAAAACGACCTAGTATACAACTTGACGTTTTTTTCTCTTCCTTTACTCTAATTTATTGTAGAGCTAACATTCCTATATTATATTTTTTTTTCTAAATTAAAGAACTTAAAGCCAACATACCTAACTTTTTTCAAGTAACTTGACTTCCCTCAAATTATATAACCTTATTTAAAAAGAAAATCGAATATCCATTTACAAAAATGTCTCATAATTCACCATATCTTTGAACCCAATATATTTTATTCAAAGAAGTTGTTGGTCCGAGAGTTAAATAAGGTTTCTTGATGCTATGGTTAAACTTATGATTATGAACCATTTTTTAAATATTGGTTCAACATTTTCATTATGTCAATAAATATATAGATCTTTGATTTTTCTTTTGCGCACACGACACTGCGTAATAATATAACTTTTTAGGGGGAATAGTTTTCGGGAAATTTAATTAATTAGGGATTAAACCATTATTTTTCATAAATTTTAAATATCAGATTATAAGAGTGTTGGTCAAATTTAGCAATGACAGCTACGTAACACGGAATGCAATAAATATTAAAACTATCATTTGGCTTTCTACAGTTTGATGTATGGGTAGAACATGCAAATTCAAATCAAGAGTAGGTAATGGAAATGATGAAGAGTTGGCAAAGATCAAAGCTATAATTAGTAACAATTGGCAATTTTTCATTGAGTAGTGATCTAAATGTTGAAAATATAAGTGAGTCTAAATCTATATTGGATAAAAATGAGAAAGTAAAACACTGTATAAAGATTCTCATTAACTTATTATCTTAAGATTTTGGATAAAAAATAATGTCAATCTCTTATATAATCAAACTCAGATGTTATTGATATTTGTATCTTTTCGGTGAAACTCCTCCTTATTATAAAAGCAATTTGAAGTGCTAATGGCCGTATTAAAGTGAATTTTCCTTCATTAGGCTGAAGTACTGTGTGTTGTGTGCAGCATTTCTTTTGCATACTCCCAAGAACTTCACACAGATAAAGATTGATTGCTTTACAGAGAAAAACTGTCGTTAGTTCAAACTATGAAAATCCCCAGACAAAAGGTCTTACGTGGTTAAATATAAACGACTTTAACAACACTTGATTGTTTATTTTAATATATATATATATAATAAAACTACAAGTTTTATGTCGTTTTTTTTAATCAATAACTACTTTTATTTAAAATTATAGTTTTATATAGATAGTAATAACAAAAGTCAATATTCATTATCATTAAAATAAAGCACTAGCGTTTCTCTTCTTGTTCTTCTTTCTTTTCAAGCAGTTCCTTCTTCTCCAGAACAGTCCAAGTAAGAATGGAAAAATAAAAAATCCTTTTAGTGGTGGACATTGTTATTACATGGGAAACTTAAGGGTAAATTTGTAACCCAGAAAATGCCAATTATAGGAATCCAATTCTTCCCTTGATAGTAGTACACTGATACTGATACATAGCAGCATCGATACTTTGCATCTGGTAAAGCAAAAACAAAACAAATGTCCACTTTTATGCCTCTTTTACCCTCTGCACCGGAGACTACCACAGAAATATATATGCAAAAAGTACAGCTTAGGATATTTTGTTCTACTTACTTTGTTTTTTTCCCATTCTTGTTAATGAATAGTTCAACATGCATGTGTAGGTATGCAACCAAAACCCTAATTCTAAAACCACTTCTCACAAACCCTAGAATTTCAGAGTGATTTCACTCCCATTGCTCTCTTCACCGATCCCTTTCCTCTCCCCTTCGTTCTCCCCACTCTCTCCCTTCCAGCTGCTACTCTCCGACTTCCCGTCCTCAATGCTCTCCGACCTCTCTCCTCCTCCGGGAAGGTCCGACTCCGGTGACCCATGCCCGTGTGCCGCTGCCTTGTACATGTGCAGGTGGTGGAGCGGGTTGTGATGAGGCGGAGGAGGCGGAAGCAGCTGCTGCTGCGGCGCCGCAGTGTAGAACTCTTGCGGCACAGGAGTGGCAGTGCAGTAGTGTGGCGGCGGTGCGTGAGAGGTTGGGTGGGCGCCGTAGAGAGTTGGGGTGCCTGTGTGTGCCGCAGTGGCATATTCCGGTGGGACCCAGATTCCGCCTAGGACCACGAGCTGTGGAGCAGCTGCATTCGCTTGAGGACTTGGACTGGGTCTTCTTGTGTGAAGCCTATATTTCTGTTAACAGAATAATTACGAAATGTAATTATGAATTTTATATTAATTAATTGATTAAAGAAAAGAACACGGTAACAAAACTACAAAAAGTTCGTTTGGGAATGCAGAATGGTACGTCAGGTTGACAATGACAGTAATAGTACAGCAACAACAAAGGTGCCTGTCTGTCTGAACATACAAGAAGAGTTGAACAGAAAAACATTTACCTGCAAATGGCTTTTAACTTCATCATTGGTCAAACCGTCAACCTTCATCAACTCCCTTATCTGCTTTGGGGTTGCCACTGTAAAACATTCAAAGTCACACATAATTACTCACTGCAAAATTCAAATAACCCATGAAAAAAAAATTAGAAATCACTTTCTTTATGACAACCTTTAAAGTAATTGATACTATAAAGCTAAAAATCTTGTCATGTATATTAATTTTCAATTAGATATATAACAGCCTAATCGGTTATATTTGTAATACTCTTTCTTGTCGGACACAAAAAAAAATGAATATTTCTCAAAGTTATACAGTTAACACACAAAGAAACAATTAACTATGTTAAATTGAACTGTTATATACCTTGTGATCCACCGAGCATCTGGAGAGCATTAACAAATCGACGGTGCAAGTCTGGTGACCAGCACCTTCTAGCTTTCCTATGAGTTTGCGAAGTGGTTGTTGTTGTTTGTGCAAGAGATGATGCAACTGGGCTACCACTTTTTCCTTGATCAACCACAGCTCCATCACTGCCAGAATTCTCCTTCTTATTCTGACACGAAAGTCCCTTTTCTGCCTCTGCTCGTTTCTTGTCCTCCATTTCTTTCTCCGAAGAGGCAAGGGCAAGTTCAGGTAGAGGCCGCAATGTGGAGCCTTGGCAGGAGTTTCTTTCCTTTGAAAATGGAAGGAAGGCTCCTCCACCGTTCCTCGGCTTGTTGTCCAGAGCCAGCTTGGGGCTGATGCTGAAGCCTATATCAGCTTCTTTGGGTGATGTTAATGTTGGTTGTTGTTTGGCTCCTTCACTCGCTTGGCTCCACAGTTGCGCAGATGTCATCCAATTTGCCTTGTCTGACATGTTTGTTGCCTTCTCTGAGCTTTCTGAGGCCAAGTGCTTCATGGGTATGAATTCTTCCAGAACTGGTTTTGCACCATGGTTTACTTTAAAGGCTTGAAGTTGCTGTCTTGAAGCCTCCATGGCTATTTCAATGAAAAGAATTGCGTGGGTAATTACTGAATTGTTTGGTGTGCACAGAAGAATATATAAATCATGGTTTCGTGTTATAATATAAGAAGAAGACGATGATAAAGGCTAATCATATATCCAAACTGGACTTTATTATTAGAAAAATCTGAATGATAAGAAAACGGAATACTGAACGAGTAAATTTGTTAGTGTTGCATCTATTTATCTATGTATCTGTATATTTAAAATAGAATCGGAAGCTTGAATCTTTAAGGTTTACGATTCTGTATGTTGAATTAATTTAATGGTGGTTTTTATGAAAGGATGATTTGAATTGTGTACCGTTGGTGAGAAGCTGCATGCAGAGAGGAAGCTCACGCTTGAAGGCGTCAATCTTGAGACGTTCTTCCTCTAAGCGAGAGAGGAATTCTTCAAGCTTGTAGGTCTGATCAGTTTGATCTCCAAAGGATTTGAGTAGCAAGGAATAGCTTTGGGGCTTGCAATCAAGACTAAGTTCTGATGGTGATGCCATTCCCTAATTTTCACGTATAGTTATAGCAACTGATTTCACAAGCACTCACTGTTTAAAATATGTTCATGCCAAAATAGGAACAGGGTGGTATGTGGGAACAAACAAGAGCAAAAGAGCGTGTTTGGCTTCTTCCTTTGTGGTTTTTGGTGGGAGAGAGAGAGAGAGAGAGAGAGAGAGAGAGAGAGAGAGAGAGAGAGAGAGAAAAGGGAGGTAGTGTTGTTTCTGAACACAAGGAGGATCGAGGGAGGATCGTCTTCTTTTAGAGGTGAGTTCAATGGGAATAAAGCAGGTTCGAGAGAGAGAGAGAAAAAAGAAAAGAAAAAGCATGGGATAAAGCAGAGAGAAGTAACTTCCTACAAAGAACCAATGCAAAAAAAGTGCAAAAAATGAGAGAGGTGAAGGAATCAGAGAGTCTGACATTAGAGGGTCATGTGCTTAGAGCCTGGTTTTAGAACCTCTCAGTGTTCTTTGTACGAATTCAAAATCACTAATACAAAAGATGATTCTTCTTACTGTTACTCCTTTTTTTTCTTTACTCCTTTCTCTCTTTTTATCCCTCATCTACTCCTTTTATTTTCCCTTTCTTTTCATACTAGCTACGCCTGTGCGCAAATAAGACTCAGATTCTCCAACAATTTCAAATCAAAATCTTATTAACGCTCTATTATCTTTGTTCCCTTTCTTTTCTTCCTGTCATACTTCTTTTCACCACTCATATCTTGATTTACAGGATATATTCATCAATTTTTTCTTCAAAAGTCTTAGGCACAAAGTAAAAGGATAGATATATATATATATCATTTAATATGTATATGCATGTGCATGCATGCATGTGTATGTAGTAGTATAATAGATTTTCCTTTGTGAAATGAAGATATGGATGCAGATGTTATGGAATTGGTGTTATGAATCTGTGATGATTAATTAATGGAAAGAGTTTGAATTGTGGGGGAGCATATACGATGAACATAATTTTTACCAACACAGTGAATAAAGAGAAAGGGAGAAAGAAGGAGAGGGAAAGCACATATTCAAATAGGTGTTTAGTATCAAACTAGCTTGCAACTTTCTCTTTGAGTCGAAAAAGTTGCATAATTGTGATGAATTGGAGTGCATTGAGGGAAGGGGAGGAATATCTAATCTAAAAAACTAGACACTCACTATACAGAATAAAATATTTGGCTCCAAGAAAGGAATATCTTAGTTCCAATTCTGCGACTCTAAATTAAGGGAACACAACCCACTAAGCTTAAAGGGAAGAAAAAAAAAATCATGCTCTAAAAGAGTGATAAAGGAGCCTATCAGACGAGAATCTTCTTCTGCTACCATCTTTAATGAAGTGGGTAAGAAGCTAAGAAGATTCTCTTTTGCATGTTAAACCATTTTTCCTTCATATGGTTCATTCATTGGATCACGTCTCGTTTACTTCATTCTTTCCGGCTTTCACACAAACAATCAAATTAAACTCTACTTTTTCTTAAAATCTTCTCTATCTACTGTATAATTTTCTTATCAAACTATATAATACACAAAGAGATATTATTAAATTACAAATATATATATATATATATATATATATATATATATATATATATATATATATATATATACTAATGTCGCTATTCTCTTATTACTTAAACTTTCATGTGAGTTTGATCTAACGATAAAGTGATCATAAACATATGTATTATTTGCATTTTTGGTTATGATGGTTTTTCTTATATACTATAACTCATCACATTATTCTCTCAACAATTCCTTAAGCATCTATCAAACTTATTCATTTCAAGCCTATATTCTGAGACTTTCACGTAATATTAATGATAAATTATTATAAGTCACTTAATTGTAAATTGTAAAAAGCCAAAACAACTTAGTCAATTTTTATTTATATATCTTATAAAATAAGTCAGAATTTTATAAGTGTTCGGAATAGTTTCATTGAGTATATGATGCTTATTTTAACTTCCTAACATAAGTCAATGAAATAGATGTATTCAAAGTAAAGCTTGTGAGATTATATATATATATATATATATATATATATATATATATATATATATATATATATATATATATATATATATATATATATATATATATATATTAATTGTTCAATATTTTAAAGAAATTAAAATAGATGATCAAAACAAATGATGATTAATTGTAAGAAAATAATGCAAAAGACAAAAATAAAATAAGTTGATTAACGTGTCATAATTCGTCTTTCAAGTTTTATATATTGCAATAGATATAATAGATACAACTTGATTTTGGCCGGTTATTTTTGGTGATTTTTAACCTTTTCAGTTTGTTGAAAATTTTGGTTTTATTGTTATTATAATATTTTATAAGTAATGTCATCAGTATTTTAAAACACTATGGTATTTTACTATTTTATATTTATTTAAAATATTTAATAAGCTCTCTTTTTATTGCTTTATACAAAATATTTAAGCAATATTCATTTGGATCAGATCCGGTTCTACCCTAACCAATATTTAACCATTAAAAAAAAATTATGCATTTGGGTGTAACAATGAAGTATTGTGACTCCTTATAAAATTCTCATAATCTGAGATATTATGTGAATACTATAAATAACTGAGTTAAAATTGAAATCTTTACATGTCATGGTTCATGGGATGCACCAACAAAAGATTATGAGATTTTGAATTAAAAAAATAAAAAGGAAAAACAGTGTGGGTGTGAAAGTGAGAGGAAGATTGCATCAAATTCCACGAGCTTTCAATAAAAATGGTTGGTTGCTTTCTAACTTCACTCTTCTTCTACAAGCTAAACTCCAACTCACACCTTTTCTTCGGATTCTTCCTTTTATTTCATTTATTTTTCTCTCTTCACAAAAAGAAAAGAAAAAAAAAAGATTAAAAAAAGAGTAAAAGAAAAAATTGATATTATTATGACTATTATTATCCTCGAGACGCGTGTCCATAATATTCTTTCCTATCGTCCTTCTTCTGAATATCCCTTTTGCGTGGCCCATTTGCAGTACCTGTCAGAATATTCCTCCCTTCTGCCGTTTTCACCATATTCTTTTCTTATTATTGTGCAACTCACATTTCGCCTAATTTCTTTTCACTTATTTTAACATTCTAAAATAAAACCACAAACAAAATATATTCAACTAAAGATTGAATATTGATTCATCCCTGGTAAAAATAATTATTAATTAAATATTTTTTTTAATAAAATAAAATTAATTTAAAGAATTTCACTTTTAAAAGAATTTGATTCTTCTTAAGATGGTCATCGTATCATGTCGCTCAGTGGATACATAAGGATTAAGTTTGCACACATGTTGTGAGCTATATTTGCATTGAAACAACTATAAATGAAACACAACCAAAAATGGAATCAAGCTTGTCATACTAAAGTTTTCTAACCTGCTCGCCACACGTGATCTATTCGATAGAATATGAAAATCTTATCCACGTATTGTTTTTTAAAGTTGTTCCTCTATTTAGAGATTTTAGCCAAATAATTCTTCAACTATTCCTTTAGAACATTATAGCTGAATAATCACTTTTTATCCACCTTACAAAATATCTCCAGATACATATTAATTTCATTTTTTATTTTTTAACCCACCATGTTCACAAACCATACATAATGCAATAATTAAGGGTGATAATGTAAACTACAATGGTTTCTTTTAATAATAGCATTAAATAGAAAATTTAAATAAGATATTAAAACCATGAATTTCATAAATAATAGATATATATATATTCCAATGGGAGATTATATTGAAGACAAAAGACAAAATAAAATATGTTTTCATTTCTTTTTCTCTTTTTTATGGCTTTTTTTCATATATAAAATTATAAAAGTATATATTTGTGTCAAGAAGAGATATTATTTTACATTCGTTTGAAATTATTACTCCAATCAAATAATAATTATTTTCGATTACACTTTAACCCATTTATACAATTTAGTCGTTATTTATTATACTGTTGTTGTTTGAAAACACACCCCTCTTACGAGATACTAAAAAGTTACATTGTTCCATTTCATTAATATGACATTGCACGCATTATACAACATATCAAACAAATATAATGCATATTACAAGTGACTAAAATATTATTTACATTGGATTACGCAAGAAAACAATATTAATTGTTAGTTGCAAGTCATATTTCATGAATTTTACTACTTTTCATAATTAACGAAACTTGTTCATTGTCACATATGTTTAATGTTTTTTTTTTCTTTTTGACTCATGTAGATATATACAATATATTCATTCAAGATTGTTTATATCTCCACCTCATCGAGATATTATAAGATTTGAAGTTATAAGAATAAAAAAATCTTAAAATATATATTCATGTTAATAACTAAATAAAACATCAATAAAGATTTGGTTGTTAAAACACTTTGCATTTGAGTGGAGTAAAAATTGAAAAAAAAAAATAATGTGAGAGGAATAAACAGTATTCCACCAATAGATATGCCTAATAATTTCAATCTGTAGTCTTATTTGTTGAACCTAATGCTTTCAATCTTGCACTCAATCGTGAAGATTCTTCACTAAATTCTTGAATCCTACGCGCTAATTTGGGTCTGGAAGACCAAACACAATGGTCCATAACGTTCTATTTCTCCAACTCCATTTAACTTTATATCACATGTTTTCCTCAGATTCCTCCAATTATTTCACCACCGAAAACAAAATCTTTTAATTGCATATTTACTACTAATTTATTAATTCAATTTTACTATAGACTATAAATGTTACTTTTAAACTAATGACCTTATTTGTTATTATTTCAATTAACAATTAAAAAGTATGTTACAAATCCTCCCTCTTTTATTCTTACTTTTTACCTTTAATATCTTCAATTTCATTGTTGAGTCTGAAAATAATTTTCAAATTTATCGGAGGTGTTCTTATCAGTGGGGAATTTTTTATATTTCCCAGGACTTTTTTTTCAAAATTTTTTAAAGAATGAAAAAAAAATATTTTTTTATTGTAATCTTTTTTATAGATCTTGTAAAATATCATCTAATATTCTTAAAAGAATTTCACAAAATATGAAAAATTGTAAAAGTTTTTTCTTAATGTTTTAACTCTAAAAGTCACCTACCAGATCAAATTGTTAGAAAAAGTAGGAAAAAAAAGGACCGAGTTCTGTATATAAAAATATTAAGAAAAAAATTATATTACCTTAAAAAGAAAATGATGATTTAAATAAATTTGGACTGACATTTTTCTCAAAAACTTTATATATATATATATATATATATATATATATATATATATATATATATATATATATATAAAGTTTGTTAACTTATATAAATGTATCAAATTTTAGTTAACAAAAATATTATTATATATTATGAATTCTAAATTTTTTTAAAGTTAAAAGTATTTAAATAATTTCTTATTTTTCTATTTTTTATTTTAAATTAAAAATAAAAATTATTAAAATACTTATGTGTTTAAAGTATGTCTCTTATGAATAAGAATTTTTTTACAACTATAAAATTTGGTATACTTGAATATGTTACCTAAATTAGCAAACCTATATAATAATTCATAAAATTTGTGCATCAAAGATTAGGAGTAGCTTTTGTTGACAATTATTACACATAAGCTTAAAATGGTAAGCAGAATATTGCATTGCTTATAATTTATGATTTCCTTTCTACACCCACTATGCAGGCAAGCATACAAAATAAAAACCCTAGCTTTAATTAAATTAACCACAATATTATAAGTTGAAACAAACCCTTAGTCTTCAGATGTAGTGTACCCGACACGCTTTTTTCCCCACTTATTTTAATTTCGAATATTGAACTTTGCACTTTGTTTTATTTATTATGATTTTCGTTTTCTTTTAGTCTAAGGTTGGCTGAGAATTTTAACACGAAAGTCTATATTCAAGTTTAGATAGCAATACTTTTATCTTTTTTATAATCTTAAATTAAGTTTCGAACATGGAATTAAATATTAATAATAATTCGACAATAATAATACGATAGAATAATCAACGTGTAATAAACTCTTTATAATGGATCACATAGATTCGACAAATAACAATAAATTTTTATAAAGTAAAATTTTTATTACATAGATATTATAAATTTGTTTTATTTTTCATATCTAGAAAAACCCTTTAAAAAGTAATTTTTATAACAAATAGGCATGTTAAAAAATTAGTTAACCGAAACTAATTAAAAATGCAAATGGTTTGTCTAAGATACTTCAATAAAACGAAGTTGATTACTAAGAAGCATGACTATTTATGAAATGAGATATTCTATTCGTGTGAATCCAACTGTGAATAAAAGGTAGCAGTTCATGCAACCATGAAATTCATTTTGAAAATTCTGTTAAAGTTGGATAAAAAGAAGATGGCATTATAAGTTAAAAAAGGGAAAAACGAATAACGTAGTTTGAGTAAACATTATTATTATTTATAAAAAAAAAAATTATTCTGTGGTGGGCTTTGCGGAAAGCCGAGGAAAGGTACGTCCACGGGTGGAAGGAATTTGCATATCTATCATATGAGACGAGAATCAGTGAGACTGAACTTGTTGATTAAATTAAAAGTATATTACCAACAGGATTATGCTACTAAATATTCTAAATTTCCATTCAGGATAGATTCTCATCCCTTTTAAGCATCCAATAAAAATAATTCAATTCAATTTTCATTACTGTTTTTAGTTTATGCTCCCATGTCAGAGAATACATAACTTTCTGCATGCTTCATCTTCGACCCTCCTTTTTCTTAATAAACTCATCATCAGTTTAACCTCAATTCATAGTATAATCAGTTTAAGCGATTATGAATATATATTACAGATCATGCAAGAGACCAATATATTTATCAGACAGCAAGAAATCAGCACTGAGTTTGACCATAGATAAAAGAATAAATGTACATATTATTATACAGAAAAAAAAATATTAATATTATTATAGCATCTGAAGCATAAGAGAGAGTGGAGGATGGAATAGAATCACGTTGGTCGGCCTCTATTGAAAAGATGAACTTGTTGTAAAGAGATAAAGCTATACACTATAATTCAGAGTGTTGGCGAAGACTGGAATTTTGAACACTGCAATAAAATAAATGTTGACTCCCCATTATTGATGTGTCAACACAAAGTAAATTATAACTACCTACGTCAAACATCCTTGTCAAACACTAAATTCTGCACTTATGTAGTCTCCACTCAGGTTCAGTTTTTCTACGGAAGTTCATGTATCTTTGTTTTCTCATCCTTTGAATTTAGCTACGTTTTCTGCATTCATAGCTTCTCGATCGAGATGCCTTTTTCATAGCTGTAGATATGAATAAGATTAGGTTAATTATTCAGATTAAAGCAGTTCATATATATCTATCCTTAGATGCCACTGGGTCACAAAAGTTAACCACAACTTTCATAATAAATAGTTGAAAATTATATATATAGAAATAGTAAATTTATTGATATTGATTAAAATATTAAATGAGAAACTACGTATATTTAATATCTTAAAAAAGGGTTTGTGATATTTGGTAATTACAAAAAAAAAAAATGTAAGAGCAACAAGTACGAGGATTATAGACCTATTTTGTTGGAACAAGCTTAAATGGTTTATTTTGATGTACTACACTAATTAAGAAACTTATTGGAAAAAGTAAATGTCTTTTTTTAAAAAAAAATCTTATATACTATTTGTTTAAGTTGAAGTATCTCATAACAAGTTTCGTATGAATTTTTATCTGATAAGAGTGTTAAAAAAATTATTTATATTTGAAAATACTTTTCCTATGCATTCTATTACACCATTGCGTATTTAAATGGTTATTAATATATATTCCAGTTATCTTTTATTTGTTTGTTCTTCAGGAATGCTTAGCATTCGAAATTGAAGATAACTTTAAACTTTGACTGATTCAAGTTAATGTGGATGGGGAAAGATATTTGAAGTGGATCCAAACTGAATTGGTATGGGCCAACTAAAAAACAAAGAAGAAAGAGTGAGGGCCATTAAATGAAGCAGCTCACACACAAACTGCATCAGATATAATTGAGTCTTGGACTTTATTTTTCTTTTTCCACTCCCATTAAATTTTTAGAGACATCCATTCTCACCCTTCCATTAATTTCATGTGATCAAGGTATTAATTTCATTAATTAATATTTTCCTATTTTATGCGAGTTAAAATAGGTATTAATTAAGAAAATAAGAGAAAAATTATGAGACGTATCTTAGAAAAATGTTCGTTGCATGTTATGGTTATCATCTTAACATATATGAATTAATTTCAATCTTCTAAGAGTATATGTATGAAACCAAAGGAGAAATAAGTTATTTTTTCTGTGTTGATATAAGAAAAAAATTGTAAAAAATTACATATATGATTAATTATACACATTTAACTCATAATTGATGATGAGACACTTATGATTGATTATGACATATCAATTAAGATATATTAATTGATATTTAAGAATATTTTTCTTAATAATAAATTTATAATAAAAAATAATAAAAATAATAAGTAATAAAAAATTTCATAATAAAAAATATTAAGTATTTTATTTAATTTCTTTTTTATCTAATTTAAATGATTTTATTTTTTATTCTAATTTTTGTTTTTTTTTAATGATGTGATGTTTGCATAAAGAAATTTGAAATATAGTTCATATTTGACTTCACTATGGAATGATTCGAAAAAGGAAGAATAATGTTCCCATTCCTAATTAAAATCATAAATAAAATGAAAAAAAAAAAGAATAATGATTGTAGGATAAGTGAGTTTCTCATAGTACAAAGTCAAGATGTATGGAACCGAGAACATTTTCATGTTCTCTTTCGAGTCTTTAAAAACAAATATTAAATTAACATTAATTGAATTTAGAATAAAACAAATAATATAATTAAGATCAACTCATATAAATATTAATTATATATTAATTATCATAAATACGTTTAAATAATAGCATAACTTGTCTTATGATACCAGTCTATCATTAATATTAAAAATTAAGTCTATCATTAATATTAATTTTTAAGACTATCTTTTGTAATAATCTTGATAACAAAATATCAAAATATGTCTTATAATAAACTCGTATTTGAATTGATTTATCATTAAGAGAAAAAATATCATAATTATCACCTTTGGATAGATCAATACTCATATAATAAACATAAAAACAAACATTTAACATTTTTCGTAAAGTCTTTTATATTGCAATTAACTTCCAGTGGCATGCAATTCAATGTACACCAGGAAATAAAACCAAGAATCCAATTATATTACTGCAAAACTAAGACATTAAATTTTCTCAATTCTCGTAACAGGATTTGATCCCAATCCATAGCTTTCAATAAATTCCAATTGCACTTATTCACGTTGTTGACTCACGCATGCAGCAAAACATCATCCACTACCATTTCTTAGGCAACGAAAAACTATAATTAATTCTTAAGTTTCAATAAAATTAAAATCTCTAAATTTCATAATTAGGTTCTACCCATTTGAGGAAAAACTTAAATTAATTTGAAAAAAAAAATATTATAAGAGAAGAATCATAAATCTATTAACACATATTTTGATACTAATAGTCATGCTTTTAATATATAACCAAAATTACAGCATAATCAAATATTAATATTTATGAATCATTTTCCAATTCAAAATGAAAATAAAATACAAAAATATATCTAAATTTGTCATTAGAAATAATGAAGGTGATGAGATTAGAATGAATATATAATTTTCCAAATATAGAACACTCTAGATTTCTTTATAGATTTCTTTTTTAAAGAAAATACAATACGAAAATGTAATTAAATTTATCATTGGAAACAATAAAAGTGATGAGATTAACTATCAATATATAATCTTTTTGTTTTGGTTGAATTGGTCCGAGGGTCGGTCGTTCTTTTTTGTTCTGCTCTTTTTTGATCTTCAATCCTATAAAAAAATGCAATCCACTTTGATGAGTTGTTGACATGCAGAAGACACTCCGACGCTCAAGTCAGATATGTTTCATAGAGAGGTCTATATTTTATTAGGATAGAAAATGATGTCTTTACCTGGGCATTAACCTTATATTTATAGGGCTTATAGCAATCAAGCTCATTAATTCATTCATATTTGATATGACAATAAATTCAATAATACTACAGGTCAATAACTGATCATAAATAGCATATATTCGCATTTAATATGGCCATTAAATGTATTAATTGACTATTAATGATATTTACCTTTTCTGATTAGTGTTTGTCTAACAGTCAGTCGGTTTTCTGTTTTGGTTCCGGATTCTCCTTAGCCAATTGGTCACCAGGTATAGTACACTTTAAAATACAGAATACTCTAGATTCTTTTATGGATTTCTCTTTTGATAGAATGAAAAGAAAATATTAAAAATAATATACTTCTATTTAGACAAATGTGGATTATAATTTATATTTAAAATTATAACATTTTTAATTTAATCACTCACTAAATTAAAAATATTGTTTATATTATTTATACAATTAATCTTTTATAACATATATTCTTAGCCATAATTTTTATATAATTAGATTACTTTAAATATTTATGACTAATAAAATAATAATCTTCAACATATAATTATGTAATATATATATGAGTTTGTTAAATTGCGTACCCTCTTTTTCAGTTGGTACATTTTAGCAATGTGTAACGAGTTTTAATAGACAAAAATACCTTTATATATTATACACTCTAAGTTTTAAGGTCAAGGGTATTTGAATAATTTTCATTCTCAAAACTAAAAAAAACAAGAAACCTCCAAACCCTTACTCAGCTTTCTCATTCCTCTCAACCTTTTCTCTTTCATCTTTCTCACTCCAACATTTTCTCTATCATCCTTATTGTAGCCCCAACTGAAAAAAAATAAGAAACACTCGCTTAACCCTAATCCATCTTCCTCACTTATCTAATTTGTTTCTCTCTCATCTTTGTACTCTCTGTCACCCACACACAGCAACTCACGACACCGTAATTTGTTGCTCTTCCTCTGTTCATTCATTTGTTTTCCACTTTAATTATAAAACACTTTTATTTTGTTATTAAAGTGGAAAGCAAATGATCGAACAGATCAAGAACAACAAATTGTGATATCGCGGGTTGCTTTTAATGAACTTATAACTTTTTTCGAATTCGAATCTAAGAAAAAGATGAAAACAACTAAGATAAAATCTAAGAATTTGAAAAATGATAAAAGATTTTGTTCCAATTTAATTGAATCTAGTACAAAAAAATAGTACAAAAAGAATACATGGATTTAGAACTATATTTCGTTTCAAATTGCCACTATTTTAGTTTTTTTTAGATATTTTTTATGATATTGTTGCTCCAACCTATCCATGAATATAAGAAGTAGCGAGAATTCTTGATTTCTCTCAATATCTCTCTCAATTCGAAAATCCAAGATTTGAATTGATGTCCTTTCATCAAATCCTCCTAATTGCATTGATTTATCCGAAATATTTCACTTCAATTGGAATTGTGCGGGTGAGAGAGTATGGAGATAAGAGAGAAACAAATTGGATAAGTGAGAAAGGTGGATTAGGATTAGGCGAAAGTTTATGATTTTTTCAGTTGGGGCTACAATAGGGATGACAAAGAAAATGTTGGAGTGAGAAAGATGAAAGAGAAAGAGTTGAGAGGAATGATGAAGGTGAGTAAGGGTTTGAGGGTTTCTTGTTTTTTTTAGTTTTGAGAATGAAAATTATTCAAATACTATTGATCTTAAAACTTAGAATTCGTGAAGATAATCTACTAAAACCCAATACACATTGCTAAAATATACTCACTGAAAAAACAACATACGCAAGTTAACAAACCCATATATATATATATATATATATATATATATATATATATATATATATATATAATATATATATATATATATAATATAGTATAAAATTGTTGAAAATAGAAGAAAAACATTATAAATTAAATATCATGTAGCATATTTCACCAACTTTTGAGTAAAATATTTGAAAATAGAAATATCTAATAAAAAGGATCCTATATGAACCAAAGTTGAACATGTGTAACATTTTGGTAACTTTTGAGACATAATATATATCTAAATACTTTTCTTCATAATAAAAAATATATCTAAAACATTTTCTTTAACTGAGATGCCGAATGAGTTGATAGCATCGCACAAACAGACGCTTGGACGTATCTTTTCTCCCACTCCCAGGATCAAAATCCATTTGGCATTTCCGAATGAAGTAAAATCTCTTTTTCCTAAATTATTTACTATTATTAAAGTGTGTTTAGTGACCACCAATAATTTGAGCGAGTAGGTTGTTTCATGTGCAAGGAAAGCTCACAGCCTGGCAATCATGTTCAAAATATTTTAAATTGCTTTCATCCGATCTTAACTAAGAATGTGGTCACACACTAAAACCCTTCCTTTTTATTCATACAACAATTCTGTATCAGAATGATTGTCTTCTTCCTCTCCTTCAACTTTGTTGTTGTGGACATCCTCAAACACATGCACTAATACACCTACGCCTTTGGTTGCTAATATGTTACATACACAAACACTAATAAATGTTTTTCTCATAATCATCAAACACATTCCATATAATAAGGCTTCTCTTTTCTACCCTGTAATAAATCCAGCCAAAGAGGATTTCGTTTCAACACTTATGGCTTACATTTTTCTTAATTCCGTATATTTCCTTCTACTAATACTTTCCAACCCCAACAACCAAACATTCAAACCATTATTTTCTATGTTGCTCAAAGCCTCAAACGCATACTTGCATGTCAAGAAAACCTACTCATCATTCATCATTCATCATTCATCATTACCTCAATGTCTGTCAAATAATTAATGTATTCATTCCGGAGTCGCTCATTTATGTCGTTTAAGCATTCACTTTCAAAATTAATTAATTAATAGGATAAAATTGCATTTTATTGTTTATTTAGTTTTCTCCACCTTTAAAATCTTATTATTAACAATAATGAAGAATGAATGTATCATCAATGTGCAAGTTTGGATTTATTTTTTTTCATATAGCTCATGTCCATGTTGTCATAATAAGGATAAGGTTCCAGAAGACACTAGATCAGTGATGAGATAATTAAAACTCATTATAACATTGACACAAATAATCTTTACCCAAAATAATGTCTTAGAACTCAGACAACAACCTAAGCAAATTCCTCTACACAACGATGGCAACAATGCCAAACTAAAGCAAAAAGAGAAAAGGGTTGTACCTTAACCTTACACTTTTTGTGGGCTCGTTTGGTTGTTCACACTTTATCACTCAAAAGGCAAAACTAACCCTAGGAGTTTCTAAAAGTGTTTTTTTTTACTGTGAAACCGACAAAAGCGGCAATTAGTAACGAATTACGTGAAAGGACTTTACGCTAATCATAGAATTTGAATAGTTAAAGTGGTTTCCAAGGAAATTGAAGAAGTGGATCACAGCATCAAGTGTGCATCCAATGCTGTGATGCCAAGCTCCCATAATCCATCGTACCAATGGCTTTTTCTTTTTATAGAATCCAAATTCTCGAGGCAAGTCTCTCACTTTATCAATACACGTACTTTTTTTCTTGTATTAAACGCAAAAATAATACCATAAACTTCGACAAACACCCAAATACCACAGGGATTCTCTAACGTATATTTAATTTAGCTTATTGCATTGCGACCTTTCTTCACTGTCTCTCATCATTTTTAAAATATTCCTTTTCTGAGTTGTTATTGTTACCCTGTTTCATGATCGGCCATTTCGCATGCCACTTTTTCTTCGCCGGCCTAATTCATCATGACTTAACCATCTTAATTAAAATATTTTAACTCAGACAATTCGATTTGGAGATTGTAATTTGAATGATAATTTAATGAAAAGGTGACCAAGGACTTCCTTAAAAAGAAAAATCATTTATTTTTATACTACATGTTAACTGTCTAAACTTGTTTTTTCAACAAAGGGGATGGTGCAAAAATCCTTCATAGACTTGTTGTTGAGAATAGGAGATTTAACGTATGATCTCTGTGGCAAAGGATGCCATTGACTGTGTCAATTGCCTACAACCTATGCATAACGCCTTCTCTTTTGACCATAATTTATCATGAGAACTACAACAAATTAAACTAGACATACGTAAACTATGTCTTAAATCACAACCACCACAATAAAAGTGAAGGCGTGGCAATATGAAACAAACCAAAGCTAAAGAAGGAGAGGTAAAGTTTTCTTGCGCCCAACCAAAACCCTTGTTGATATCTGCTTTCCTGTACCAAAATTCTGCGTTCGCCAAGGAAGCATGTGACTCTATAGAGTGACAGGTAACATAACATAGTGGTAGGGAAGTTTCTAGAACTGATATAGAAACTCCGTTCAAATTTTCGTGAAATATGGGACGCTCAAGAACCATGTCAATAAAGAAAGTCTTGACTTTTGTAATGAAAATATTAAAGTTACTGTGCGAACTTAGTCCAATTTCAATAAAAACAAATCTAGCCTCACTCGCTTGAAATTTACAACTGAAGAAACCTCAGTTTACATACAGAGTACAAACATAAAAATAACATTAAATTCATTCATAATGTATATGCAATTATTTACACGTCCAGAAAAGGACAAGGATTTTTGGAACGTGTGAGTTGTAGGTCTGAATGTGAACGGAAAGCGAAGGAGCAAAGTATGAGGCATCAGCGCGTACGGTTTGCTTGCTACATACAGTGGAATCAGAAAACTCAACAAGGGACAGCAACAGTTCTTCCTTTCATGGATCCAAGTAACCAGTGATTGATGATAAAAGATTATTTAAAAAAAAAAAGACGAAAATTGTGAGGGAAAACAAAAATGGTCCACAGCGGAATGCATGGTTGGGTCAAAGGCTCTTGTTTATATGTCAGAACTGCCAACACATACTATCTCCCACTCCACAAGGCCAGGCTGTTATCCACCCTTTTCCTCACAAATAGACACACCACACATCGAGGGTAACTATCTCATGCTTACTGTATTTCTCTTTCCCACCAATCCCGGTGCCCATGTGAGTTCCTAACACATCAATTCGGACCACCACTCCTCAACCGCGCCTCCTCCATTTCCCATCCATCATTCATTCGGATCAAATGCTGATTTTATTCATAATCTTCTTCATCCAAAGCTGCCTTCTTTGGTTTACCTTTGCACTCTGCGTCATCCAAATCAACTGACGTGGATACATAATTTTTGCAATCATTCTGTAACAACTGCTATCGTCGCTGGGTCAAAAAAAGAACGCACTTGCTGACGTGGTAGCATACGACAGTAGTGTGAAGACGAAATGAAAAAGATATTCCTCCATTTTGACAAAAAGATGACAGTGATAAATAATTTAAATTAAGAAATGAGGTAAATTGCACTTAGAATCTAATGAAAAGGTCAAAGCTTGATTAACAATTTTAAAATCCCACCTGTAAAAATCAATAATAAAAGAAAAATAGGGGAAAAAAATGAAATGAAACACATGAGAGGGGGGAAAAATAGACAGGAACGGGGCCAGGGAAGGAAGAAAGCACAGTGCATAATTGACAATATTTTTTGAAGAGCGACCCACCACCACCTTGTGCTGTCCTTTCTTTCCTCTTTTTGAATTTCATTCAATCAAGAAGCCTTTATTACTTTTGTTAAGGTGTGAGTGACCTCGGAGTCCTTGACTCCGGGGGAGGAGTGTGACCCTCGGATCCTTTAGAAGGGTCATCGGAGGACTGACGCAAGCCGTCGTCGGTCTCGCCCCGGTTGATGTCCTCGATCATGCGCACCACCTCCTGCATGCTGGGCCTCTGGTCAGGCACCACCGCAACACACGCCATGGCTATTTGCAAGAGCTGAACCATCTCTTCCTCGATGTTGTGATACCTCATGAGCTCCGCGTCGAACACCTCCGCGGTCCACTCTTCGCGCACCACCGACTGGACCCACCTCGGGAGGTCGATGCCCTCTTCCCCAAGCGACGCTTGGTTCGGAGCTTTCCCCGTCAGCAGCTCCAACAGCAAGACGCCAAAGCTGTACACGTCAGACTTGAAGCTCACCTTTCGAGTTTCGACCACCTCGGGTGCCCGGTAACCCGCCACTCGGGTCGACGGGGCTCCGTTCCCGAACAAGGGGTTTAGACCAAAGTCCGAAACGCCGGCATCGTGGTCCGGCCCTCGGAGGAGGATGTTGGAAGATTTTATGTTGCCGTGGACCACCTTGCCTGCCACGTGGAGGCATGCCAACCCCCGTGCCGCTCCTACTGCTATTTTCATTCTGCTGTCCCAGTCCAGTGGTGTTCTCCCAGACCCTCTGCTCCCTGCAATATCAATACCAGTGCTAATGTACTTAGTCAAGTAATTGTCATCAACAATCCACTCCACTCCACCAATCCCTATCTATAATAATACTATTACACACACACAATATATATATATATATATATATATAATATTATTAATTATTAATAATAATCATGCTCTCTTTATTTCCCGTTTTAGTCATGTATCATATCACCATGCAATAATTTCATCAAATCGCCAAAATTAAATGTTTCAAGACACAAGCATGGAGGAAAGGCGGTTGTGGTTTGTGGGATTTTTCTTTTGCTTGGACTCAACACAACCCTTTCAAAAGCAAAAAGCAGCATGGTCGTGGTCCAAATGCCTTTCTCTTCTTCGTTGGGAGGAGGAGGAATAAATAGAACACTTTATTTTACAATCTTTTCTCTTTTTAAAGGAGACAAAAAAAAATGGAAGAAAAAAAGAAAGACAGAAATAATGTCGGTGAGCCACGCTGGTATCCCATGAGTGCATGTTGCTTGGCTTATAGGAAATGAAAGAATGGCAAAATTAAAGAAAGACAATATCACTCATGAGTAGAGAATGTTTGCTCCTGAAGCATGCATTAAACAAGCGCACTCTACGCTGCTGCACAAAACTTCCCATTTACGATACACTTACAATAACACTCTTCCTATTAAACTATTTTCCCCATTAGTAAATTAATATAATTAACATGCCACTGATACATAATGCAGCAAGAAATAACACAGAGACTACTAAGTATAACCTACCTCCATTATCAACTTAGAAAGCACCCCCATGCCACTGCCCGCAAATAAGCTAATCACCCAACACACACTTCACGGCACTAACAGCAACAACACTAATAAAATATCGGAACCCTCAAATAAAATAATGAACTTCCACGACTACAACAGCTGGTGTAGGAATTCAGCCAAATTAAATACTCATAAAAAACAAACAATGCCAATTCTATCAAACAGAGAATATTCAATTCCTGTATGAACACAAGGACAAGCCAGAAAGGCAAGAGCAAACTAAATATGGTGTTCCTAAACTATAACAATCAAATTGCATTGCATTTGAGTTCAATAATTAGCTACGAACACAATTAAGCAGCAAAGAAAAATGAACAAGCAGAAAAGGAATTGGGGAGGTGTTGGATAAGAACAAGAAGATGGTACCGTGAAGGAGAGCAGACAAGCTGCCGGCAGACATGTAATCGTAAACGAGCAATTTCTCGTCCTTGGAGAAGTAAAAGGCTCTGAGAGGCACCACATTATCGTGCTTAATCTTCCCCAGAACTTCCATTTGCATCTCGAATTCTTTCTTTGACACCACAACATCCTTCAGCCTCTTCACCACCACCGTCGTTCCTTCCTCAAGCACCGCCTTGTACGAAGTCCCCACGCTGCCCTTCCCCAACACCTCCGCCGAAGCCCTCAACAAATCCTCCAAATCGAAACTGTATATCCCCCCTTCAAAGAACACCAGTTTGTTCCTCTCCGCCTCCGCAGAACCCCCGGTGATATCCTCCTTCGACGACGACGTCCCCGCCTCCACCGGCACGGCACGTGCCGCAGCAACAGGCTTCGGCGGTTTCGCTGGCTGCCGTCTCCGTCGCCGGAGGCACAGCAGCAACAGCAGCAGCAGCAACGCCGCGACGAGAACGGACCCGACAACGATTGCGACAATGGCGCCCGTGGAGAGCTTCTTGGACTTCTTACGCGTCGTGGCCGGGGTCGAATTGGAGGAGGGAGACGGCGCCGGAGCCGGGAAGAAGGGGTTGCAGGCCTTCAACGGCGGGCCACAGAGATCTACGTTTCCTGCAAATGAGGAGTCGGGGAAAGAGGAGAGCGTCTCCGGAATGGAACCGTTGAGGCGGTTGAAGGAAACGTTGAAGCGAACGAGCTTGGCAGTGATGCTGGGGATTTTCCCAGAGAAGCCGTTGTGCTCCAAGAAGAGGCCGGTGAGGTGGGTTAAGTTGTTGACGGAAAAAGGGATTTGACCGGTGAAGTTGTTGGAGGAGAGATCCAAGCGAGTGAGACGAGTGAGGCGAGTGAGACTCGGAGGGAACTCGCCGGAGAACTGGTTATTCTGGAGGTAGAGGTTGCGGAGGAAGGTGAGGTTTGAGAAATCGGCAGGGATCTCGCCGGTGAGACCGTTGGAGCGGAGACTGAGGATCCGAAGCTGGGAGAGGCGACCGATTGTGGCGGACGGAACCGGACCCACGAGGTCGACGGCGGGTAAACGGAGCGAGTAGACGAAGGAGCGGGAGTCGTCGCATTTGACACCCACCCAGTCGCATGCGGAAGCGGAAGCGTTCCATTGGAGGCGGTTGGAGTGTGGGGTTTGGGAGAGGAAAGCAAGGAGGGCTTGCTTGTCCTGAGTCGGCTCCGAGTTGACTCTGACATGATAACTGAGTTGGAGGAGGAAAACGATAATTGAGAGCAGCGCCATTGGGTGGGATTCAGGAATCCAAATTAGCCAAAACCAGAAGGTAAATGGAGGGAAATATGGCACTGTTTATCCGGCGAAACACCATAAGAAAAAGAGAGGTGGGAATTGTGTGACTGGAGTTTGGGAAAGAGTAGAAGGTACCATAGTTTTTTTTTTTAGTATAAATAGAACAAACAAGGTATCATGTTGTTTAAATATGTACTCTAATGTATCACACCATCACGAGCTTCAAAATCATTAAAAAAAAAAAAAAAAAAACACTCTCACTAAGTCTGGTCCAAAATCTCCTTCCCTTTCAGTTTTTACTTTACAAGGCTGTTTTCACCGCTTCCACCATATCCCACGCGCTTCTGTCCACCGTGTGTATAATTTATTAACTTTTTATTTTCAACTTATTAATTAATTGATAAAAGGGAAGAGAATAGAAGAAAGAAAAGTTGGTAATACGACCGGCTTGAAGGCAAACGTTGCATTCAAGAGGGGCCAACGATGGCTTTAATCTTTTTTCTTTTTATTTGTCTAAGTAGTTTGGTATTGGCATGGGAAGGAAGCAAAACAAAAGGAGAAAATAAAACAAAGATGATGTTTTGTCGCTGATATGTTATAGGTTAGAGGCAGATGTGAGATAAGATCTGGGAATGGTTAAAAGTTTAACCATGGGTTAGCCAAGGTTTAAAGATTGTGAGAACCATGGGATGGGTTGTTTTTGGTCCACACTATCTGGGGTGTGGCTAGGTGAAGAAAATGTGGGCCTGTTTTTTATGAGGCAATACTTACTTTGCTTCTTGAGATATTACATTTCTGATAAATTTTTATATATAGATTGATAGATACTAATGTTGTGCTTGTATTGAATGGACCTTGAATCTTGACATGTTGAAATGGACGGTGATCAACCATTTTGATTACAATTGATTGGAATTAATTGGGAAATTGACAGTTACGCTTTACTCTCTTTGACCACAAACACATAACATAACACTGAAATGCGGTCCTATTAAATACTCCCTCTATTATCATTCATTTCTAATACGTTAACTCATCTCTAGTACGCGTTCCATTACACTCTTAAATTAATATCATTAAATCTTTTTCTCTCTCTTCTAACTCAACTTTTCTTTCTCTAAATCACAAAACAAACTTAATTTAAATTTCAGAGACAAAATTATAAATTTATACTTTCTTCCATGTAGAATGAAACATGTTCTGTCTCTAATTTTTCTAATTTTAACTCCTGATAAAATAACTCGCAGGTTTTTTATTTTTATTTTTTTAATTCAATGCATACATATAAATCATTAAATATTAAATTAAAAGTAAGGATGTAACTGATAAGAAAACAATTATTATTGCTTTAAACTTAAAAACAACGGATATAAAAATCTTGTGAAAACTCAATAATTGAAAAGGAACGCAGAATAACAAACATCATAATACACTAAATGAAGTTTAAGAATGTCGGTCAACCTGAAATAATAACTTACAACGTTCGTGTGTGCAAAGTTTTATTTCAAAAAACCCATTATATGAAATGAAGAAAAAATAAGGGTTTTTAATTGCACATTCAAAGAAGTTATGAGATATTCTTTCATCATTTATTTCTTCCAGTTTTGCTAAAGTTTCAAAGTGAAGAAGTCGTTTTTATGAAGAAAAAATGAAGTCTTTTTAACTGCATTTATAGAAATTCTAAAATACTATTTTATACTCATCTATTTCTTCAAATTTTACTGAAGTTTCTTACAAAAAGTCAATTTTATTTAAGAAAAAACTAGGCATTTTATAACGTCGTATTAAAGAAGCTCTAAAATTGTCTTTTATCATTCATTTCTTCGGGTTCCTAATTTTCAACAAAGAAATCATTTTACAGAGGAAAATGAGTTTTTTTTTAATGTAGTTCTCTAAGTTTTACTTTTTGAAGTTAGAATGCTTAATTTATTTATTTTTATAATATTCCTTAAAATCATTGTTCGTTTTATGGAAATTAAGCATTTTTTGTAGACTTGGTTATTTATTGTAAAAAATAGTAAAAAATAATTTTAATATAATTTAAAAAGGTTTATATGAAGAATATTTAAGCATAGAATACAATGCTATTTTTAGATTAAGTGCAGAAAAAAAATCTTTATGTATATGAATTCAATAACTGGTCGTCGATAGTAAACTAAAGCAAGTTCTATTTCCTTATTTCCTTACTTAACTTTGAGGAATATTATGCTATGCGAATCATAATTCTTTTAAAAATATTAAGTAATTGTTCAAAGTAAATATATTGTGGTATGGATTTCACAAATGTAGTAAAATGGTATATTTTAATTAAAACTTAAAAAATAGGTAAAACGTTAAAAATTATAAAATTATTTCAAAGTGAGTATTTAAATAGAAAGTGTGTTTTGAACACCATTTTTGTTTATTTTTTGTTTTTAACAAAATCATTCGATTACATAACACTTCATCATTTTACTTTATTTATAGGTTAAACTTATTCGGAGGTCTCTATTTTCGTGGGGTTGTCCCAGTTACCCTCACAGGTAAGCAAAAACTTAACGCCGTTAAGTTGATTTAATGGCAGAGACCCAATTGATTCAATTTTTCAATATTAAGGACTTAATTGACAAAACTTAAAAGATGGGATGTAACTGGGACAATCCCACGAAAATAGGAACCTTCGAATGGGTTTAACCTTATTTATAATATTCTTTTTATTTATTATAAAAATGTTTTTTATTTTAAAAGTTTTTAAATTATCTGATTAATAAATTAAAATTTAAATATTAAAAAAAAATTCACGTTAGCAACATGTACATATGGAAATAAAACATTTTATGAGAAAACACGAGTAAAATCAATACTCTTATACATCATGATTACAGAAAAATAATTTATAATTACTTACCAATATCAAAGATAAAGATTACTTTGCAATATTCATAAATGATACATATAACTTATAGCTAAAAGAAGGAACAATATATTGATATCTTATAAAAAAAAATACAACCATTCAGACAATTTAATATATTGATATTTTAATTACATTTCATTTATTCTTTAATATAAATCATTAATATATTATTATATTATCAGAATAAAATGGATGTATTTTGTTTTATATTGATATCAAGTATAAACTTAAAAAAAAAAAAAGTAGTTTATATTATAATATTTTTCAATTTTTCGCAAAGTGAGGTATGTGTGAAAACTTTCGCTATATATAATTTTATGAGAATTATTTCTTATGTTTTTATTTTAAATAATAAATAATAAATAATATTTGAGAATTTTTATCTCAAAAGAAAATTAAGACGAGTTAGACATAAATGACTTTATATTCATGATGTCAATAGTAATAGTAATTTTGTATACTTAATGTTCAATATTATCAGTAGAATACTTTTGAATATCTATTATAAAAATGAAATAAAATCCAATAATTGAAACAAATTAATATTAAAATGTGTATCCCTCTTCTTACTATACAATAATTTATCATTAGACAACATAACATTCTTACATAAAAAGAAGTCTCCTATTAAATTTTAAAATTTACCTTATTAATTTTAATAATATTACACAAAAAGGATTTTTAAATTTCGAATCAATATTTGATAACAATAAAATAAACCAAGTTTATTAAGTTATATATATCACATTTTTAACAGTAATCGAGCTCATGTATGCTAGTCATCAATCATATATCTTAACATATAAAATCAATCAAATAAATTATGCATAGACATTAATTTCCATTTTGAGCAACTACAAATCTACAAAAAAAAATCATTCTCTCTTGTGTGTGATATAACAATATAATAACACATATTTTATCCATAGAAACAATATTTTTCTTGTTAAATTACTAATTTATAAAATATTTCATTTTATTTTTAAAAACCCCAGTTTCATAATAATCATGTATGATATATGTAAACATTGAATAAAATTTAAATTTGAAAAATATACATATATTTTATGTTTTGTATATATAATGATAGAAAATAATTCGAACAATTTTTGTATACATTACAAGTTTCTTTGTTCTTTTATTTTATTACTCTGGTTTTTTCACAATTTTCCTTTTTTCCGATTGACGTTTTGGCAGTTTGCTCTTTTATGTGTCTGTTTTGTTTTGTTTTTTTAAGTAAAAGTAAGATATGTTTGAACTGAATTAGGACATAAACCCTTTGATTAATCAGAATGACAAGAATGAGAAACATTAGGTATTAAAAAACTTTATAAAAATATAATTTTGACTAATACATCTAATCAAAAGTGGGGTTTGTAAGATTTTATGTTTTGGAGAATACAACTAATAAACAAAATAATTAAAGCATAGTAATACGCAAATAAGAGATAATTAGATTAATGGTGCCGGCAATGGAATATCAGTGGACGTGGTCAAAGTCATCAAACAACACATTCCATTTCTTTTTATCCTATGTTTCTATCCAATAGTCCTCCATGTGCACTCTTCTACATTTGGTTATATGATAATGCATTGTAAATTATTAGAATAGGATGAAGGTTTATTCTTCGACATATGTCAAATGAATCACACTGCACAAATAAAAAATAAATAAGTTCAAATGTCTTGCTAAATAATTTATCAAGCTTTGTCTGAATTAGTTATATATACAAAACTCTGGGCCTTGTACAAAAGAAACTGAAACTAGAATTAACCAATTTGCCACCGTAGGAGACAGAATCCAGCATGTTACATGGGCCATTGAAGCATCATTTTCTGTAAGTTGATCACAAATTTGAATAGACGGGAAGTGATAGGTCATATTATATTATAAATTACTTGAGTATTGACCATGTCATGATCGACATTAATATATAGCTGAGAGTTCAATTAATATGTTCATGGTCCTTCTTCTGCACCTTAACTCATTTTTTCACGTAAAATATGAATGACAAATGTTGATATATACATTTGGAAGGTTTCTATTAATAAGATTTCAGATAAAAGGTTCCTACATTAATTTTTGGTACTTCCATTTTTGGATAAAGGTGACAACTGTGACCAATGATGCATGCGTTTGGAACTAAAAGAGTAAAGTATTTCTGCATAATTGCAATTCTGCATGTTTGCTATGGCGAATCTAAAACGGAACCCAATAATGGCAAAGGCATGTTTTTGGCACATAACAATTCCTTGGTCGTTTTCTCCTTAATTAGATCGTCTCATTATTACACTTAATTTACTTTTTATAATGTTAACATTTATTTCTCAAACATATCAATTCTAAAATAATTTCTAACAAGACCCACAAATGAATATTTGTACCATGTTTCTCTCTCTCTCTCTCTCTCTCTCTCTCTCTCTCTCTCTCTCTCTCTCTCTCTCTCTCTCTCTCTCTCTCTCTCTATATATATATATATATATATATATATATATATATATATATATATATATATAATATACAACCTTTATTTATTTTATGATAACTAATAATCATTATAACAAAAATAATATGAAAAATGATAATAATAATAATAATAACTTAATAAAAAAAAAATAATAAAATACAAAAATATTTAAAAATAATATCAATGGAAAAAATAATACAATATTTTTAAATAAAATATTAATAAAATTTATAATGACAAAAGTAATTAATTAATAATATTTTTTTTATAATTTAATATTTAATAAAAAATTAACCAATCAAAATTTATTTTGAATTAATTGTACCTATTATTTAAAAAAAAAATCATCCAAGTTTTATTTTAAATTAATTTTAACCACTTACATTTTATTTTTTATTAATTTTAATTGTAATGACAAATATATAATTTTACCACTTAATTTATTAAACATTTTCTTATATGTCACATCCATCAAATTATACACAAATTTTAATAAACTTTTTTCTCTATAATTTCATTTTCAAATCTCTTAAAACAAACATCACTGATTTACCCTTTATTCTTATTCAAATTCATTCACTCAATCTCCTGCGAATCATATTCCATAAGGAGTGCCAAGTACGGTTCTGAAAATTTAATTCCAAACAACTCTAAGGATCAAAACGTTGGACGCTAGGTCTGCCATTGAGTGTTGAGTTCGGTGTTGAGCGTTAGCCTTTTTTTATAAACCACCTACATTTGATAACAAAATTTTTTTGTTGCTTATGTTATGCACATCATCAACATCTTGATGGAAATAATTTTTTCAACAAAAGTTGAGAGTGTATATTTGTGGGGTACTCTTATGAAAAAAAAAATGATATATTGTATAATTTGGAACTCCACCGGAGATGTGACAATTTATGAACATAAATTTCCTTTTGTTGGATTACTGGACAATACTCTTTATACTTCTTACAATAATTATGATATTGAGTAAGTTGCTAAAGATATTTCATGAGACTTATGGTGCATCACTTACAAAGGTGGTGCATCTGTAGCCTTGCACAAAGAAGAGTAGTCACAACTTCAAAAGGGTTATGTTGAGACTATAATGGAAATGAGAGAAAAAGTATTAATGGTTTGGATGACGAGGTAGCATCCCCACATGGAGTTGATGGGGATAATGTTATGGTAATGCAAGTAAAAATATGGAACCACAAATGGAAAGGGGATGAGAAACAAGATTTCATCAACAATGTGTAAGGATTTTGTTCATCAGCAATGGTTAATAAGATATGAGCCTTGGAAGAGAATGAGACATGCGTTTTGCAAAAATTACCACTTGGAAAGAAATCTCTTAAAAATAAATGGGTATACAAAATAAAATATCACTCGAATGGGAAACATACAACTTTTGAAAGAGATATTTGTTATGTTTGAACATCATTAGTTAGAGGGAATAAACTATGATAAAACATTTGCTTAGTGTCAAAAGTGGTGATCGTTTGTATCTTTTTGATAGTAACAACAATTAAAAAATTACGTGTTCACCAAATGGATGTATATAACATGTTTCTCCATGGTAATTTATTAAGGATGTGTACATGAAAGTTCTTTCAGGTTTTAAAAACATTTACCCAAGTTTATTTTATAGGTTGAAAAAATCATTGTACGACTTAAAATAAGCTCCTTGTTGTGGGTTTGCTAAGTTGGCTAATACTTTATAATGTTGTGGTTTTGTCCATCCTATTCAAAGTACTCATTGTTTATATTGCATAGGAGGAAAATACATCTTTATGTGCTAGTCTGTGTGGACGACTTAATTATTGGATGAAACAATATTTTTGCCCTGAAAATTTTTAAAGCTTACTTAGGTGTCTATTTTCATATGAAATGCTTGGGAGTATTAAGATATTTTTTAGAGTTAAAATAAACTCGTAATGTTAAGGTGATTTATTTTTGTCAGCGAAAATATACGTTGGGAATCATTGAAGACATGGTTTATTAGGTGTTAAGCCTGCATATTTTCTAGTGGAACAACATGAAACATTGGGTTCTAGTCACTAGTACAAAAACAACGTATAACGTTACGCGTTCAACGTCTAACCACTGAATAACCAACGTTAAAAATGAGTGGTGATATTTTTGTAAATAAATGCAATTATTAAACGTCGTTTAGAATTGTAATTCGACGTAAAAGGATATAAAACGTCGAATGCCCTTTAAATTCCATGTCAAAAGGTTAGTGAATTCAATAAAAATTTGAGCGGGAGATTGAAAATTCATTCACTTTATCTTAGCGTGCGATACCCTCTTCTCTTCTCAAACTTTTCTCGAACGAAGTTTGACGAGCATCACATGTAATCTTTCTTTCATTTGATACAAATGCATGTTAATTAATTACTTTATGTATGATTTTTGTTTGTTTTAACCGATTATTTTCGTGCTCTTCTCCTTCATAGGCGCATTCTGTTTTCTCTTTCACGGGTGACGAAACTTTATTCCGATGAACCCACCTTTTAAATGTTAGTTTTCGTTTTCGTTTTAAAGAACTTATGTGTTGAACTTGTTTGTTGCTTTGTGTTTGTTGAACTTGTTTGTTGTTGTTGTTTGGTTGAACTTGTTTGTTGTTGTTTGATTGAACTTGTTTGTTGTTGTTTGATTGAACTTGTTTGTTGTTGATTATTATTGTTTGTTGTTGATACTACTCTACACGTTCATAGTTCATGCTTTATAAAATACAAAACACTTAAATTTGTTGTTTTTTTTGCTTTTCATGTCTCATAGAGTTGTAAAAAAGGATTAGAATTAATTAAAAAAAACAAAAAAAATTGATTAACGTCGAATATTGACAAAATTCGACGTTAAGTTAACGTCGTATATTAACAAAATTCGATGTTAATTTAACGTCGAATTTTTTAAATTTGATGTAAATTTAACGTCTCCTGATATAACGTCGTTCGTGAAATTCGCCGTTAAAAGCCCAAAACATTCGACGTTGTACACGATTTTTGTACTAGTGAGTACAACTTTAGAAGATTTGAAAACATGTATAAGGTTGATTATGATATTAATCTATTTGTCTCTTACTACATCTTATTTCGCTTACTATGTACATATTTTATTTTAATTTATGCAAAAATCTCATAAAAAACATTAAAGGACGGTATTAAGGGTTATTAGATATTTGAAGAAAAATCCAAGATAAGGTATTTTATAATGGTCTAATAGTAAATTGCAACTACACGATGATGTATTTTATAATTCTTTTACTAAACAGGCTGTGTTTATTGGTTCTTCTTCAAAACTAAGAAATAATTAATAATTGTTGATGTTCTGCAGAGGTTAAATATTGCTATAAGGTAGTCAATTAAGTGGTGATTTGGGAATTGGTATTTTTAAAGGGACGTGATTGTATTAAGATAGCCAATTATCGTTGCACATAAATCAAAATTTAATGTTTCATGAAAGAATGAAATATATTGAATTTGATTGTTGTTTTCTTTGTAACAAGGTGACTTGAAGTTGATTGTTATTTTGTTTGAAATGAGGTGACAATTAGCATTGCTTGTCTCATATATGTTCCTACCACACCACAACTCACATATATTTTAGGACAATTTAAAGAATACGACGATCACAAGCATAATTGAAGAATAATTTAAAAAATTAAATAATTTGTAATTTTATTTTAATTATATAGAATGTTAAATTTACAAGGTGAACAAGCCTCGCTAGGAAAAAAATTTTGTATATGTAATTTTCATTTTTTGTTATTTGTATGTGTTTTGAGCTTTAGGCTTTATTTTAGGGTTTTTAGGTTTTCTTAAACCGTGCCTATATATAGGTACCAAAAGTTAATGTAAAAACTTTTTAGTCATAATATATGCATTTGCATTTTTAGAGATAATTCTCTTGGTTCTTGGATTAGAAATATCATTCTTATCAAAGATTAACATCTTTATGACAAATCTTTACTTGACTTATCAATATACAAGAATGTGGTTCTTATCTTTGTCTTATTTCATATTTTTCTCTAACTTTTTATTGTGTCTCCTAAATTCACAAAAAGAAAGCACTTTTTTTTTAACAGACCCTTTCACCTCTCCTAATCATTTGTCTAAGTCAATGGGAGAGTACCTTCAATGTTAAAATCAAATCAACATTGAGAGTTCAAATATTAATATACAATAAATACAAATCACTTATTTTCTTACTTCAAATTTATATTTATTTCTAAATTAGTCAATATTAAAATTAATTATTTTGATAAATACCGATTCGATTCTACAATTATCTGGAAATATATATATATATATATATATATATATATATATATATATATATATACTTTTTATGTTTTGTTTATATTTTTTATGGATTTTGCTTACTATAGTTTGTAATATTTTTTCCTTTTCGTACGGTTTATTTTTTTTTATGGATTTTACTTATTATAATAATATGTAATATTTTGACTTAACTGTAATTTTGATCTATTTATATGTAACTTGGCTTAGTTTTCAGTTCAATTATTTATAGGTTGAAAAAAGAAAAATAAAGGTATTGGGTAAGGTTGAAGAATGATTGCATATCCATTAGTTTCCAAAACATCCTCAATCAAACACCCGAAATTGTCATTCCAATGGGGAGTGTGGAGTCATAATAGTAAATTCCCAAGTTCCAGGGTGCTTTGCCTTCTGCCTTCGAATATCAAAACTAAACACAACAGAACAGAATCCACACCCTTTTCAACCAAAACCTCCAACTTAGACAGATCCTTACCCTGTTGCATCGAGCCATGGCTTCTATGTCTATCAACATTCTCAGAGACCATAAGGTAGGGCCGTATGATGCACTGCTTAAGCCGAGCTTTCGCACCCCCATTTGGAAGAAGTTTCGTAATTCCCATCTGGGTATGCTTGATCCGTGCTTCTTTGGATGTTTCCCAATCAGGGAGTCTCTCTTTCCCTTGTTGATAAGCTTATTATTCTTGTTTGTCTTTACAGAAGTAAAAGGCCACTCTGAGAGCGGAAGAAGGTTGGCAACTCGAAGCGACTTGCGAGGTCCAGTTGTTGCTATTGTAGAATTTCCCTTAACCCTTGAAGGATCTAGAAGAAGGTAATATTTTAACCAGTCTCTGATTCCAAAGTTAATATATGCTTATGGTGTTCGGTTTATTGAAGAATGGTGTACAAGCTATTGGACCAGTGCCACATGCTGGTGACTGTTCTGAGGAGGGATTTGTGGGAATGGAATAGATACAGCCACAGTACCTGCGGGCTATGATGATATTGAAATTCTTTCCTGAGAAGCAAGATAGGTGTAGGCCCCCCAAATTGTTAGAATTTAGAATCTGTTGGCATATCTAAAAATAATTTGCAAAAGTGTGGAACTTTACAGCTGTTATCTGAGAGTATCTGGGGGAGCTTCTGTTAACCATTATTTTGCGGATGAAGTTCTGCAATCATGGATTTAGGAAAGTGGCAAATTGTTAAGTATTCCATGAAGGCAAATGCTCTTCTTGCACGTGCATGGAATCATTGATTGGGTTTATTTGCAAATGAAGATATGTTCCTTTGGCAAAAATGTTTTCGATTCTTCTATTTTAAAGAAGGTACGAAGGAATGGGGAAAAGACGGAAAATGGAAAAAGGCTAAACAACGCTGTGAGTGGCACCTGTAAGCGCTTGTGAATTAGTAAACATTGTACTAGCTCTTTTTTTGGTATCTTGCTTTTCAGCTGGCAATGATATCCACGCAATTGAAGTCATTAAATTTCTTAATGAAAATGAAGGCGTATTAGATCCTTACTGGAAAAATGAAATGAGTCATTGATTTTTCAGAGTTTTAATTCCAGTGTTACAGACAATAAACTGAGGCTTCTCAATGTACTACTTTATATTGAGCAAGATGGTCAATGGTTTTTCCTTCAACTCTCCATTGGATTTGCAAATTATTTACCTTTCACGAAACACTAAATTACTTGACCTCAGAACAAATTGTTTTATAGAGGAATGTACAAGCGCTTAATGTGAAAAAGGGTGGCAAATCTTGATATCCTGAGTTCTTTTAAGAAAATAAATCTACAGAAGTATTTGCAGTAAATGATGAAGCTACATTTTCTATGAAGAAGAAACAGTATACACTTGTATAGAAAAGAAAAGAAAAAAGAACCCCTGCTCCCTCTCACATTTCCAAAAGTTGCTTTTATTGATGTGTTTTGGAATAACAATTTGCCAATTACATATAAGCAGCATCCGGTGTAGGTAATCTTTTGATATATTGTTGGGTGCTTGAACGTTGACTTTCTCGTTCTTTATTTTAAGTGCTAGTGTCGTATTTGTTGCTATGCTTAGGAACTCTCAAATATGTAACAAGGCTACCACAGACATATCTGGAGATATTCCTGAAAGTGCTGGTGAGTTGAGCCAGTACGAGAAAGTGATTGAAACCTTGACAATTCTTTTTCCTGTTTGGGTAAGCCGATAGTTGTTCATTATAGCATCTCAAATTTTCTATTTTCTGTGTTGGTCTGTAGTTTGAGAGTTTGCTAACTTGCATGAGCAGGTCATCTTGGGGGCCGTTATCGGCATTTGCAAGCCAACTGCTGTAATTACTCTGATTTTTTCAGCTATGTATATGGTTGAGTGGAAATATGTTGATTAACTGCTGTGAAGTTATGGCTCTATTCCAGGTAACTTGGTTGGAGAAAGATCTTTTTACTCTTGGCTTGGGTTTCCTCATGCTCTCTATGGGCTTGACATTGACATTTGAGGATTTCAGACGGTGTCTGCGAAATCCGTGGACTGTAAGGGAAGATAACTCATACTTAAATGAAAATTTATTGTTTTTTCTTCTTTTAAATGTTATTGATTTTGTTTTTGCAGGTGGGTGTAGGGTTTCTTGCACAATATTTAATTAAACCCATGCTAGGCTTTGCCATTGTAATGGTATTTTTTGTTATTACCTGAGCTCTTCCCTGCTTCTTTGCTTTGTTTAGATCAGTTCTTAAAACGTGTTACATTCTCTTATATATATTTTTTTTTATACTGCCTCATGATAAACATTATGTCATGGTAATGATTAATTGATTATTTTGCATCGTAGTTTATTTATAGAAAATTCTATTTTTGATATTATCTTTTGGTTAGTGCTTGAGTATTTGTTTGATCAAAGAATGAAAGATATCTTTTTGATAATATAAAATGATGATATTGGCCGTGTGCTGGTTATTTGTCCCTTGATTCTGTTGTCAATAATATTGTAAGCTGAGACAAAGTCTGCGCTATATTTCCAAGATATCCTATATTTTGACAAGGTTATTCTATCTTTCATGACAGGACTAAAATTAGAAGCGTGGGACTTTTTTTTTAAATATTATAAACATATAGGCGCTGTGGAGCTTAATGTAAACTATATGTGCTACTTCATGAGCATAATAATGTAATTAAGGCTTTAATTTATTTGATCATCGGGGCTTTCCTCTCAATTTTGAATCCTTATTAAGATATATGCTCAATGATCATTATGCTGAAGGCATCTGTAGTTTCCATGAATGTAGGTGCAGGACTCAGTATAGGTATTTATTTATTTAGGTTAATTTTGGGATCTGCAATTGCTTGTTCTGATTATGGTTGCTGATATAGAGGCTGTAGTTCAATACCTATGGTTGTTTTGTCTGTCACTTCTGTTTGCCAGTCCTGTTATTTTTTTATCTCTCTTTATAATAGGATCCCAAAATTTGTAATTTGCAATTTATCCTGTTATGCTTGCTCGTGTATTGTCCATCATAAGAACTAACGTCAATATCTGATTCCCAGACTCTAAAACTTTCAGCTCCTCTTGCAACTGGTCTTATTCTGGTCTCATGTTGTCCTGGAGGTCAGGCATCAAATGTTGCGACATTCATATCCAAGGGAAATGTTGCACTGTCTGTTCTTATGACAACGTATGTTTAACATGCATTCCCTTGTTTGTTTGTCTTTCTAAATTATATTTTATGTTATACTCGAAGGTTAATATTTATATGCTAATTAATGTTGCTTTTAGAAAATTTTGGTGATTTCTGTAATCTACATCCTCGTCACTACTTACATTTGTAGAACATGTTTTGGCTCCTGTCTCTCTTCCAATCTGTTGATTCTGTCATTTAAACTGAAAAAATAGTTTTTTTTTTATTTGATTAAAGATTGATATCATACAAATAATCTGGAATTAATGAATACATTAGTAAGTTGTACTAATTACTCATTTCTTATTTGTCGATTGCCTGCCTGTACGCTAAAATGTGATTTTCTAGTCCTTGTTGAAATTTCTTTCAAACGGTGTGCTTTCTTACCACTTGAAAGGAGAAATGGAAGATTTTGGATTAATTTGTTGCTCTAATCAGAGCCTCTTGATTTATTCAATTTTGGCAGTTCAAGGTTAGAAACTTATAATGCATTTTGAAACATGAAGAACCAATGCAATGACGTTTCTGAATGCAAAATAATTGAATCTAAATATCCTATTTAAACAGAAAGATCTAAATGATACGAGAACAGTATGCAAGTACTAAATGCTTGACATGGTTGGAATCATGTTATTTCTCGGCTTTTATCACTTTTAAATTTTTAGCTGCAATCAAATTATGTGGTGCATATTCATGATGTTAATTAAGAGAACAGTCTTTTTCAGAAATTAGGTTTCAGAGATATTTAAAAATGTTATTTACTGGTCTACAGGTGTTCAACCATTGGAGCTATTATAATGACCCCACTTCTTACAAAGCTTCTTGCTGGTCAACTCGTTCCAGTTGATGCTGTTGTAAGTTGTTGCTTGCCAATTTTTGGGCAAAGGAATGTCAAATAAAGTCTTCGTTTAAAGGATATGTAAAACTAGCTTGCTGTTGGCAAGCTGTTATGAAAATGAAGCACAGTTGACACTTTGACAATACTAATCATAGTTTCTCCTAATAAGTGAAAAATGAATATAGAAACTGATTTGAATAGGATACCTTGTCATTCTTCACTACATTCTTAATGGTTTTCTTTCTCTTCTTGGATTTTCTCATGATTTCTATTAAACAGATCCTGTTGTATCTTTCATTTTCACTCTCGTAGTGAATCTGTAATTCTCTCTTTTGCAGGGCCTGGCAGTTAGTACATTTCAGGTTGTTTTAGTCCCAACGGTTGTGGGAGGTAAGAGATGATGAGTATTTTAAGTTAAATGTGAGTTGGTCGTTTTATAACATACCTGTACTTTGGTTTACGGTTTCATTCCTAAAGATCAGGACGATTTCTAATGTCTTTTCTTTATCTGGCAGTTTTGGCAAATGAGTTTTTTCCTAAGTTCACTTCAAAGATAATCATTGTCTGTCCTCTGATTGGAGTCATTTTGACCACTCTCCTCTGTGCAAGCCCAGTAAGTTGATTAAGTTCTAGAAGATGAAGTTCATCAAATGTATTCTCTTCTGGCATTTTACTTCGTTATAAATTATCATATATTGTTCTTGCTTTGAACAGAAATTTGACATGCATAAACTTTTCAGATTGGGCTAGTTTCTGATGTATTAAAAGCTCAAGGGGCACAATTAGTATTGCCAGTTGTTTTCCTACATGCTGCTGCATTTACTCTTGGTTATTGGTTTTCAAGAATATCATTTGGCGAATCCACATCACGCACTATATCTATAGAGTGTGGAATGCAGGTAAAACTTGTGTTCGTCATTCCTCAAAATCTGGTTGGTTACATTTCTTCCATCCGAAAAATGTATGAATCATTCTACTTTTCTAGATGTGTCTAACCTTATTTATCTGCAGAGTTCTGCACTGGGGTTTTTACTCGCTCAGAAGCACTTTAAAAATCCCCTTGTGGCTGTTCCTTCTGCTGTGAGTGTTGTCTGCATGGCGGTAAGACATCCAGCTCTCAAGGCTGTTTTGTTTTGCTTTGTCTATTTCTTGTAAAAATGTTGGCTTTTAATTTCTGTCAACGAATATTTTTCACTGGTTTCATGCAGCTTGGTGGGAGTGCTCTTGCTGTGTTTTGGAGGAACAGACCAATTCCCCTTGATGACAAAGACGACTTCAAGGAATGAAAATCATTCACTAATATTAACATATCCTTCATTTGTATGCGGGAACATGTTACACATTAAGGATTTAGATTCAGTTCACAACAAATATGCCCCTTGGTTTTTAACATTCCTTAGGAGTAATGTTTCTTTTTCCCGTTTGTGATTATGAAAATTTTCATAAACATATAAGAGAAAAATAAAAATGTTAATATAGTTTTGGGTAAAATATATTTTGTCAACTTCTTACTACAAAATGTATTAATCGAAATTATTTGTTGATTCATATGCTTTATACTACAAACTATAAATTAGACCAACCTATCTTTGAAAACATGACCTAACTAATTCAATTCTAACATGTCATTCATCAATTTAATGGCATCAATGAAATTTATCATAACACTCATACAATACATACAAGTGATAGATTAAAAATACTTGAAACATCACTAGTTTTTTTAGTAGAATTTAATTGGTTAAGCGAATTTAATTAAAAAATTATGTTACTACTCTCGTATTGAGATCAGTTTCGCAAAATCTCATGTGCAGAATATCTATAGAGAAGGAGGCCTTTGAATGCTGTGGTGAAGTAACGATTGGAGGCTTCTGATTTGAAAGGGGGAATTGGGTTTGGGCGATCATCAAACCGGAGTGTCATTCCGGTGCAAAACATTTTATGGGATAAACTGGGAAAGAATGAAAACTTTGGAGTGCAGGAAGAAACAACGTGGGGTGCGGGAAGAAACCCATAGAAAAAGAAATAAACAGGAAAGGTGAAAAAATTGGCCCATGATTATGGTCTTTATCCATTACGTTTTTGGTTTTCTTTCAAAACTAGTGGAAAAAGAAAATTTTAAATTAAATAGTTTTATATAAATTAAATAATTAAGTTTAATTTTTATTTTGTAACATCCCAAAAATATAATATATTACTATATCAAAGAATTATCACAGACATGATATTATAGAACAGTCATAAACTAGATCATAAAGTGGCTTTTATAGTCCTCCAGAATAAGCATAAGTTTTAAACTTTAATATACAAAAACTCTAATCTAAAACTATTTACAAGTGCTACTCTAAGGAAAACTACTATGCAACGTCACTTCCTTCAATAGCCTGCTCCAAGGTCATCTCATCTCCCTTTACTCACACCCACAAGATGATCATAACAAAGAAAAAAAAACAAGGAAAACATACAGCACCAACATAGATGGAAGGGTAAGCTAGAAAAAAACAAATAATGATATATGAATATGATGTAAACATTTCATTAATATACATACACAAAGCATCAAACCAAATTAACTTTGTAATTGAACAACCCTTGACTCGACCATCCGAATGAGTATGAATATGTAATTATGGCACTTCGTGAACTTGTTGTGATGAAACAACTGGCCCACCCCAAGCTACCACACAAGGTTAGTCCGTTATCACTCACCTTAGGCCAAGGAAAAGCCCCTAGGCTAGGACCTCCTGCTATTCTCACGACATGCCTCACCCCTCTCTACTTAAGAATGAGTGATAGAATGTCATGATGAACTCCAAGACTAAGCTTTCCATATTCATACTTACAAACTTTGACAATCACCACTGAGTAATTCCTCCTTGGAATTCTCTTCCATACCATTTTGAAACCATAAACCTTACTTTGATATTCATACATTAACCACAACCAAATCACTTGCATTATTCCAACCAATAAAAAAACAAAGAAGAAAAGAATGCATGATAACCTGAAAAAGTCGCTCAACGCATACCCTCGTTGAGCGAACACAAAGGTTTCTCGCACAACGACCCAACTCACTGTGCGAAAAAACTCTTAGTGGTACCATACCCTGAACTCGCGCTTCGCGACATCCCTAGCTAAGCGAAACTCACCAGACAGTTGACCAGACCCTCTACTCACTTGCTCAATGCACATATTCGTTATTCGAATAAAACTTACAGTGTTCCCATACTTCAGCAACTCGCTCAGCGCACCCTCTCGCTGAGTGAAAGTCCTCAGACAAATGACCAACCCCTACAACCACTCGCTAAGCGACTCTACTCGCTCAGCGAGTCTGCATAATCTGCAGCACCAAATATGCCGAATCACACAACCTATACCAATTCTAACTATTTTTCTCAACTTCTAACCTTCCTAGATTGTATTATATACTTAATTAGACTTGAACAAGTGTTGTTAAACATCACTACAATCATTCTAAAGAATTTCCTAAGCAATTCACTCTTCAAAACTCACAATTCAACAAACTATGGACTCAATTCGTGTTCTACCACTTTTTACACATTTTAAGCAATGTAGGTACTCAAACAAGTTACATTTGACTTACCCAAGTTGTCCCAACAGACTAATTGAGCATCTAACCTCTAATTCTCATTTTCACTACCTCACTTCCTTAAAATGACTTACTACAAAGCAAAATTATCCCGGATCATGACTAACCAACCCCATCACAGATTTCTAACCCCTTCATGTCACCAAAACAGATTCAATCATCATCAAAAACAGTTCAAAACATCAATTCATTTATTTACACTAAAAAACCATCACAATTCATCATATTCATATGCCACAAAGCATAATTTCAACTCAAACAGTTCAAAATCATCTTCTCTATAAATATACTCCAGTAATTACACAAATCAAAGAAATTACTAGCTTCCCTTACCTCAATCAAGCTTGTACTGTTTAAGAATTACTCTAATCGTAAGGAAACTCTAGAAACACCTACAAATCACCAATCAGTGATAGGAAACGACTCTTAGAACTTAAATGGAACTAAGAATCACTAGAAGAAGACCCCAAACACATGCAATGGCAGAATTTCTGTGTGATCAGAGAATTAAAGAAAACCTAAAAAATAGGAACTAAACTTATTTGCTAAAATTTAGAAATTAATCGGGCAAATAGGTAGACCTCGACGTCGTGATCACCTAGGTATCTCCTGATCGTCAAACAGTGGATCAAGGAGTGAGAAAGAGTAAAGAGAAGTGAGAGAACTCAAGTAAGATAGTGTTCTAGAGAGATATAAGTGATTTAGATAATGAACCGAGCTTTAGAAAATTCTATTTATATTATAAAATTATTTTAAAATAAAATATTTGGTCTCATTATTTTAATACACCTATTTACTCTAATACTCTAGTTTCTAAGTTGTTATATATTTTGTAAAAGAAAAGAAATTTAATAAGAATGAAATATTATATAGGAGATTAATATTATTTTTAACTCAATAAAAATGTATAATAACAATAAATTTATAGATTTTACTTCTTATATATTATCCTACTTATCTATAGAACGATTATTAAATATTTCTATATATATATATATATATATATATATATATATATATATATATATATATATATATATATATATATATATATATATATATATATATATATATATATATATATATATATATATATATATATATATATATATATATACACTTTCCACCCTAGTAACTTTGTGACATATTGTGTTAATTATTTGATAGAGGTTTTTTGATGAACAATTGTATGATACGGTACTCAAATTATTTTATTAAATTGTTTAGTTGCCAGGGGACCCGTGGTGTGGAAATAAAATTAAGCATGTAATAATATATTGCGTAATGTTCAATTTACTTTATTAAATTGTTTAATTATAATGACCGACTTATTGAAAGATATGATGTGTATTATTTGTTTATATGTAATTATACATTGATATATTATTATTTAATTTTGTTAAATTGTTTAATTACAAAAAAAAAATATGTAATGAATGCATGAATAAAAAATAAAAAGAAAAAGAGAGCAAGAATGAGCGCACAATGATCATTTCAAGAATGATTACTATAAAAGCATATACTCACTTTTTCTTATAAAAAAAAATACTAGTTTGTTTTCTTTATTTGTTAGTTCATTAAGTCGTTTTATTTCTTTTAATTGTTAATTATAAATTAGGTTAAAGTGAAATTTACTTAAAATCCAATTGAAAAATGTAGTGTATTTCAAGGAAGATGAAAAATGTGAACTAAGCATGGAGTGCAATGTGAAATGTTTTCTTTATTTTGTCCGTGTTTCTTTAATATGTCTAGGGTATATTCATCAAAGGAAATTCCCAAAGTTAAAGAATCGATGAGAATTACAGAAATGGTAGAAGAGATGGAGAAAATAGAAAAAGTAAGAGAAAAGGAAGAAAGAAGAAAAAGACAAAGATCACCGTACTTACTGAGGAGAAGGACCATTCTATCTATAGAGACAAAAAAAGATACGGTGGGAGGCACAGCCATCAAGAAATTACAACAATCCAAATCAAACTTCCAAAATTTCTTAGGAAAGAGTAATATGTCAGACCACACTTAGCAATGTGGGAATCAAGATGGCAACACGTATTTCATCAACAACATGCATTGGTTATTGCTTTGGTGATTACTCGGTCTTATTTAAATAAAAATATAATATTATTTTACATTTGATTCAAGAGTTTTTCACCAATTTATTGTCATAAAATCTCTGGTTTTAATGATGTCATAACTTTATTTTGTCAAAACATGAAGTTATACTCATGTAAATATCAAAACATCAACAATAATTTCAAAAATTAATACAATCACCCATTCACAGATTATTTTTAGAACATCATACGTAAAACTGATAAAATATCACTTTAGACCTAACAAAATAAAGGTCTTAACAAAATTTTAATATTAATATTTCTCTATTAAATTAATTATAAAATTATGTTTATGAAAGAAATTCTCAAAACATATTTTTTTAGTACTAATATACTAGTAATGTTAATAGAAAAAAAATCAAAATTAATTTCAATTAACAAATATACTAACATAACTGTTTATTTTTAAAATGTGTAAAATTCAATATTTATGCAAATGTTTGAGTTTCTTTAAAAATAACAATTTTATAAATTCAAATGTAAAATTTTTAAATATTTTAAAACAATTTTAATAGCAATTGAAAACAAATAAAAATAAAATTCAAAAACAATTTTAAATAAAATGTAATTTAATATAAATACAAATGAACCTAATATTGTTAAAATATTTACTAAAAATATTAATTTTAATAAAAATATTTAGAAATAAATGATTTCAATTTAAAAGTAATACAATTGTTTAATATTTTTTAAAAGTAACTAAATTAAAACAAAATAAAAATATATCGCAAAATTGAAACTAAAATAAGACATTTAATATTTTACATCACATTATCGTGTCAGATGACATGACATTATTTTCACATGTTACCATCTTTTATTTAATTTTTTTCTTAACACTAATAAAATTATATAAAAAAAATCTTTCTAAAAATAAAATAAATAACATTATTTAACCATATAATAAAATCTATAATAACTCTAATATTAAATTTGTACAATAAAATAAAATGTAACATTGAGAATGGATTATTTTAACATGTAAACTAATTTTGTTATTAAGGTTTTGAAATAGTAAGTATAAAATTATAACATTTTAATTTATTTATATGATGACTGTAATGAATGTCAAATTTAAAGAACATAACACTCTTGTTATACATGAGAGAGATTAAAGGTTAAAATATCATTTGATATTACTTGTTTATTTTAAATGAATTGTATATTTAATAAATTATACTCAAATGCTTAAAACAGAGACTGTTGCGTGGGAAAGAAGAAAGGGCTCCGGGTGTGACGTGCGAATAAAGACAACATAAAAAAAAGCAAAACAAAAAAGGTTTACTTGGAAATCAGAAAATAATTCTTTAAGAGTCATTGCATGCAATTGTCGGAATTCAATATACACCAATAAGATCTCACGTGTTTAAACCAAATATATTGGGACTTAAAATGGGTTGTAGCCTGGCTCAGTTTGTCGGATTAGAATTTTTAATTTATTGCTATGTTTTTTACTTTTTATATAAAATTTTTAAATAAGAATAATTAAACTTAGAAATTATATTATACTTTTATAAATATATAATATTATTATAAATTAAATTTTAATTATTAATATATAGAATAAATAACCTGTAAATATAATTATTTTAATTAAAAATATTAATTAATTCGTTTAAATTGTTTTTAAATAATAAAATATATTTTAAATATCTATTTATAAGTATATATAAATAAATTTCAAAAATACAAAATACAGGTCAGTCTGTCAAAATACAGGTCAGTCTGTCGATCTATCCTATAAACAGACAGATTGAAATTTATAACATTTTTTATGGTAAGTGAGTCTAACATGATATGTTTTTGACGAAGCCGGCCAAAACAGATCTCCCGTTGACCTGATTTGTTATTCTTACCAAACATACCTTTTCAAATAAATAAATAAGTAAATATATTTAAAATTTTTAAAAGATAACATTATACATTACCATGTAGCACACATATAAAAAAAAGGCTAAGTAATCTCATTCATGTAATACAGATTGAATTAAAATTTAAAAAAGTTATTTTGCCTACATCACATCTCAGTTTATTTTATATTGAGAATTTATATATATATATATATATATATATTATAATTTGTTAATAGCATTTAAATTAATAAATAATTAAGTAAATAGTTATATAGTGATTATATAAATAAATTGCTATAGAAAGCGGAAATATAATTAACATTAGTTGATGGATTTATATTTTTTCATATGATTCAAAATTGGAGTTCTGCTATTTTTCTTTTTACAAAATATCTGTAATTAGGATTTTTTTTGTTCTCATTTGTTCTTTTATTTAATATAATAAAAATATTTTTTATTATAAAAAAATAAATTCACGTTGACAAATGTGTTTCTATTAGTTAAAACGAATATTTCTTTAAAGTTACCAGCAGTGTCTTAACACCACCTTTTAAGTAGTAAAAAAGTTTTAGTAACAAGAGTTTAGTTTTAATATATTAACTTATTGATCATTTCACCACATTATACAATTTACAGTGAATTTTATAATAAACAGTTTCCTCAGTTTATTCAAAGAAAACAATTTGCTAATTTTTATTTAATTTTTGAAAATTAAAAAATAGTTCTTTATTATATTACTGAATTGTATTCTTAATTATAATTATATTCCCAGTTTAAATTTGAAGAAAATTAATGTGAAAGATCAAAGTAATGTTTTAATACTATTTTTCATTTTTTTAAAATAAAATGAGATATAAGTTATTATTTTTTCAATATGAAAAATTAAAAGAATTTTTACATTGAGAGATAAAATCAGGATCTTAAAAGAGAATAAAAACTTAATTAATTCTTTATTTTAACATTAGTCTTTTCTGAAAATTCTAAGAATTTTTTGTCACTCTCTGTCTGGCATACTGTGCAGCGGGAAATATATTTACTGAGGCAGTCACCATAGCCATACACTGCAAGCCTTTTTCGCTGGATATCCCCAAGATCAAAACTTTCCACTCTTTGAAGATCAAACCATGTCTCATTTCAACTGGGAAGCTGATAAAATGTATCAAAATCTCTCAGGACTTTTTTTCTTAGTTTTTTTTTGACCCATTTCACTGTTTTTTCTTCTTCCTCTTTGATGCATCCAGCTTCTTTGTTGGTGACTTCTGTGTTTTTTTTTTCCTTTTTGTTTATGTTTTAGGGTTTAGGTTTTCCACTGATCATGTTGGTTTGAGTTCTTGGGTTTTCTTACAGTCCCTTCTGTTATTGTTCACAACTTCTTGGGTTGCAAGCCTTTTGCATTATCTGCCTTTTATTACTGTCTCGAGTCGCCCCTTTGATTTGATTCCGCATTTCACCACAAGCATTATTTTTCTTTTGGTTGTTTTCTGTTTGGAGTAGTTCATATGCAATCTTACACGTCCTTTCTTGTAGTCTTTAACCTGTTTCTTTTAGTCCTAAGTATGTTGAGATTGATGACAATCTGTCTTGTGATTATCAACTGATCTTTGCATGGTGTGATATACCTGTATATTTTACCATCACTTATTATTTTATTATAGTTTGCTCTACATTTCTAATTAGCTGTGTCTATCATTTTTGGGGGGCTGAGAAACAGGTTAGATTTATATATCCACGATTATCTTAAGAAGAGACAATTGCATGCTACTGCAAGAGTATTCAAGGCCGAAGCAAATGTTTCTACGGATCCTGTTGGTAAGATAATAATTTGAACATTCTTAGGAGACTGAAATACGGTATTTGCAAATGTTCTAAGCTGAATTTGACCTTAACTTTTGGCCACATTCCCCAGTTATAGAAGCACCTTGTGGTTTTCTCTTTGAGTGGTGGTCTGTCTTCTGGGACACATATATTGCCAGGACAAATCAGAAGCACACAGAAGCAGCAACATCTTGCAGTAAGGTGTGTATATTTCATATACTTAATTACTTTGTTCTCTTCCCTGTGATTAATTCTTTGTTATCCTACTTAGTATATACTATTTTATTTATCTTCCTGCTTCTAGTATTGGAATAGAAATCAAGGTTAAGTACGTGTCTGTGGTTGATATTCTTTATTTTTGTGGACATGCTTATATTTTTTTTTTATAATTCTGATGGAGCATGTGCATGCAAGTGTAATGTGTAACAGCCATGATTTGGTATTTATCACTTGTTATTAGCTATTATTTTGATTGCAATACCTTTTTCTGTGGTATTAAGATGGTTAAGATTCTTAATACTGACATCTTTCATCTTAAGTTATCGTGGAACTGTCAGGATCAGAACTAGATGTTTGTTTCAATATCTCTGGTTAGCGCATCTTTCAATATGTTTGATATGCATTGTAGATAAATAATAAATGTCTAAATTTGAAAATGACAGAATCAACAAATTAAAGCTCGAGTAATGCAGAATCAACTAGAACAAGAGTTTCAGAATATAAACCAGAATCAACTAGCACAAATGAAACTCTTGTTGCAAAGACGTGCTCAGGAGCTGCAGCAACGTCGGGGTGGAAATCAATTTATTAGTGGCAGTGCTAGCTGTCCTATTAGCAATGATCCTTTAATGAGGCAGAACCAGACAGCTCCTAATGCTATGGCAACAAAATTATACAATGACAGGTTAAAGCTTCCATGTCAGAGAGATGTTTTAGAAGATGCAAACATTAAGGTATATATAGTCTGTCTGGGATTATAACAATGGCTACTGTTTTCATGTGATTAGAATGACATTGTTTGTGCTGTTTCTCATGCAGCAAAAGGTAGCTGATGACGTTGGTAAGCTTTTAAACCCAAACCATTCAGTATTGTTGAAAGCGGCTGGGACATCTGGTGAAATGGCTTCAGGGTACCTACCAATTATTTTCTTTGATGGGAAAATTCATTCTTCGTGTCATCTATTATTGGTTAATTATCTCAATTTGGGCTGAATTTGCTACTTGTCAAATTTCTGTTTGCAGGCAAACATTGCTCAATTCTCCACCTGGCATTTTACCGGGGAACCTTCAATATCTGAACCAGAAGCTTCCAGGGTCTACGCAAGTAATTATGAACATCTTTACTGTATTGATTTGTGTACAAACTCGTTCCAACTTTATAATATTTTTGTATTTACTTGTCTTGGGTCCTTAAACAGGACGTAAAGAGTGAGATGAATGCATTGGAGTGGTCTCAAGCTGATATTTCAGAAGGATCCTTTATTGGTTGTCATGGTACGGATTTGTTTTCTTCAAATTTACATTCACTATTCGAAAATAAAAAAAGAATGAATAGAAAATAAAACTGTCTATTCAATATCCGAGTGTTTACAAGTGATCTCAAGCTTCTGTTTACAGCGATTATTTGTGGACTGCAGAAGCTCATCTAACAAATAATCCTGACAGTGACATCTGTAACTGAGAAACACAAAACAGAAGAAGAAAGCTATAATGAACTAACAAATTACAACTAAAATTCACTCATATCTCATTCACTTGTTTGTTTTTAAATATATTCTTGGTAAGTTCAATAGAGAATTGACTTTGTAATTAAGTTCAATAAGGAATATTTAAATGTCTTCCTGTTAACTAAAGATCATTGTACATAATATCTATGCCCGCTAAGAGTTTACTTGTAATGTTTCTTTCATGAAGATATGAATTGTGTTTGGATGCTAAAGAAATGCAAAATATTTTATTCTTATTGGGTATGGATGAATCGCTGTAATAGAATAATAGAATGAAATAAAGTACTTCACTTTTGAATACTTTTATTTGTTTCTGGTAGTTGTTGAAAGTTTTGTCAGATGTCAGAAATTTGTTCATGATTCAAAGCTTTTGAATGGCTGAGGCAATTGAATCATTAGCGTAATAGCTTCAGATCTGTGATTTACTGAAACTGCCTCTAGTTTTCTTTTGCCAACCAACAATATCTGCAAATTTGCCTCCTTGTTATCACTAATGTAATTTGATAATTATACCCTTTGGCTATTGGTGGCATGGTTAAAATTAAAAAAACACATAACACATTCTAAAAGTCTGTTACAACATGCCAGAGATACAAAATCATTCACTGGTAGACATTCCCCTGGCAACCTAATATTTTCAGTGATGTGGTGTTTTGATTGTTAATTCTTTTATAAATGGTTGTTACTAGAGTAGAAATTATGATGAATAATAAAAGTTATAGAGTCCAGAGTCAAAATTCATTTATCTTCACACATATGGTTCTTGAACCTTACAAATTGTAACAGTAAATGGACGTCATGGAACTTTACTTATCCAATGACATGATGTTATTTTCTAAGTTATAAATATAATTATGTAAGAATAAGATGTGGTGCATGGCTTTTATGTTCCTCCTTACAATGAAAATGCCTTCCTTTTCTCTTTAATTAACATCAAATCACTTGAGTGTCTTGCAGACATTTCTATGTTCTTCAAGCTATTGGAGTGGATACCTCAACACAAATATGCCAGCTTTGATATCTTGAAACATTTAACATTTCCTACTAGGGCTCATAGTTGCTTTTAGGCCCCTCAATAATGATATCTCTTGGTTTTGTATTATATTGTAAATATAATTGGTTGATTTATGATTTGCATTTGATTTTTCATGATAATCATTGTCATTTCAGGATCTAATCCAGGTGGTAGCAATTTGACTCTGAAAGGATGGCCTCTAGCAGTAAGAGTCACATTGACCTAATTCTCCCTAACAAAATTATAATTATGATTCTGGCTGTATGTTTGGTTTGCTGAATCCATCTTTCTGGGATCATTGATTTGTCACTTTAAAATTTCAAACCATAAATCTGAATATAAATAGGAAATAGTATGTCCTGTTAGGGTAATCTTTTTTAGCTGGTTTTGGTATAACTTTACTATTGGCCTCTATTGAAGTTTTAACTTATAACATGAGATGTCCTTGTAAAATAAAATTGCCAAGATCTCTAGTGACATTGATATTTTTGGTAATTTAGGTGCTTCAATGTTCTTTCTACTGTATATCAACATATATCAATCCTATATATGATTTAGTTGTAATTATTTTAGGGGCTAGATGAGCTTCGTTCTGGCATTCTCCAGCATAATAGTTTGATGCACTCTCCACAATCTTTCAACCAATTTTCTCTACGGCAACAACTTATGCTTCAGGCACAACAAAATTTGATTTCAGCTTCTCTCAGTGATGAGAGTAGAAGACTTAGTATGCTTTTTAATGATCGAAATATGAGTCTCATGAAAGATGGCCAGTCAAATTCCGTAGATGATTTGGTTCCCAGTAATGGATCACCTGCACAAGTTGGTTCCCCAATGTTGCCCCATCCAGACTCAGATGTGTTCTTTAAGGTATCATCTGGACACGTAATCCACATTGTATGTATTCAATATTCAATAAATTGTTGCCTTGGGCTTTACCAAATTACTTGCGATAATTTGTTATATATTAAATTGTCTTTTACAGCAACAAATTCAAAATAGTAGCCAGCAGCTTCAGCAATATTCTCAACATCCTCTTCCTGGCCAACCGTCTGAGAATCTCCAGCCGCAGCAAGAAAAAATTGGTCCTTGTCCTGGAAGCATGACTATGGAGGGAAATGTGTCCAATTCCTTACAAGGAAACGATCAGGTTTAAATCTACCGCATTTGTACAGCATTTATGAGCTTCAATGCATATCTATGTATTTTAATGAGCTTGTTTGTATTTAAGGCTCCAAAATGTAAACTAGTGCGAAAGCGAAAGGCAGCATTGTCTTTAGGTCCTGGTAATAGCTCTGGAACTACAAACACCACTGGACCACCAGCCAGTTCACCTTCAACACCATCTACGCAAACACCTGCAGAGATGATAACAGTGTCAACTCTGCAACAGAATGCTCCTTCCTCTAAGTCATCACAAAATCAATTGGTCAGAGACTCTTCATTCTTATTTTTTTAGGATAACTGAATATATCCTTTGCCTGATTTGAGATAAACATCTTTCAAAACTTGTTTGTGGTATCCTAATCATGGTTATCAAACTCTCGAGTTAACTCGTAAACTTGTCCGAGTTAACGTTTCCAAACATGATTTCTGAGTTAACTCGGAAGTAAACTCGTTTTCTGCGTAAACTCGGTAAAATCAAAAGTGAAATCGGTAAGATTGTGTAGAATCGTGAGTTTAGAGCGATTCTGCGAGCTTAAAAGTTATATATTTAATGAAATGCATCAAAATTAATGACAATAATCTAAGTATATGTTTTATAATATTTATTTTTATGAACAATATAATTATAAATTTTATTTATTTAAAGTTATATAATTTTGTAGACTTATTTGAATTAAGATATTATTTATATAATTTTTTTATCTGAAGTAAACTTTTACGAGTTTACGAAAAGTTTACGAGTCTGAGTTTATGTAAACTCTCGAATTTGCTAACCTTGATACTATTATTGCACCTTGTTTTGTTGATAACTAAACTACTGTTTCTCTGTGTCACATGAAAAATTCTTTTTATTTACTGTATTACACTGGACCAAAAATATTTATTTTTGAATGTTTCCATGTGTCTTACCCCTCAATAAATAGAACATAGGAAGTTAAAGTGTAAATAAATCAGTACCACTGGGTATTGGTCATCTTTGAGATTGGCATTCCGTTACTAAAGAAATAAGATAGACATGTAAGGGGTTAGGAACATAAGGCCTATTACTAAAGAAATAAGAGCAAAACAGACCCAACTGACCCACAGTCAGTTAGGTGGGCAGCCATAGTGTATAAATACCCATACTGTAGTAAGGGTATTTTTGGAAACTCATTTTGGGGGAGAGCCGAGAGTCTTAAATTCTCAGTAATCAATACAAATTCAGTGTTCACCTTTTTCAGTCTTTATCTCTACCTTTGTGTATTGTGGTGCAAATTCTTTTAATTCTTGGTACTGGTTGTATCAAATGGTATCAGAGCTTTGATCTCAGAGCTGAGTATCAAGAATTAACGCAAGTGAGGAAAATAGAGGACTTCATGGCTAAGAAGAAAATGGAAGGAAGAATGGAAATTATAGAGAAAATGTTGGAATCTGAGTCGGAGTGAAGATTCTGACAAAGAGCCCTAGATAAAAAACATGGCGCAGAAGATAGATAATCAAGTGCGGGGAGGGTTATGAGGCTTGAAGAACAACTAGAGGTGATAGAATGGAGTCATAAGCAGAGTGGGTTTGCCCGGCATTACACAATTGCTGGAAACAGTCAGATATACCTTCATTTAGTGGGGGGGTACTTCCCAATTAGAGGAGCCTTAGAGAACAGTAAGATGGAAGCAGTACTGGTTTCTTTTAAGGAGGAGCACTTAGTTGGTTCCTTTGGTGGGAATCTTGCAATCCAAGATCAATTTGGGTGGTTTTCAAGACTGCCACTGTGGACAGGTTTCAACCAGTTTCGCAAATTCCCCTTTTGCAGTGCTGTTGGGCTAATTTTTTGATCATTTTGAAAGGTATGCGGGGTGATACGAATACTTGAGAAAGATTATTTGTAAGACGTGTTCTTGAATTGGCCTCAGGGAAGATGTGCGTGCAGAAGTTGTGCTATATGTACCAAAATCATTAGTTGGAGCCATAAATAAAGCATTGTGGTAAAATAAAATAACATAGTAGTAACCAAAATGATGTGAAATGGTGGGACTAGACTGACTAAATAACGCATTTTGCAGGATCATAGGCTGTTGGCAGATGACTAGCTCAGATGGGCCACTAAATTAATGGGGTATGATTTTAACATTAAGTGTAGAAGCTGAAAATATAACGTGGCCGTAAATGCACTCTTCAGGAAAATGATTGGGAAGAGTGGGATAAGGAGGTTCAACTAGCTGAAAATTTCAGAGATGTTATGCAAGATATAATTGCAAACCTGGATTCACATGTGGATTTTTGTGTTAAAAGGAGGACGGTTATTTGTTCAGGGGAAATTAGTTCTGTCCAAGCTATTTGTCCACATCCCCTCTCTGCTAGCCCAATTTCATATTTTTCCATGTGGTGGGCATTCTGGTTTCTTCAGAATCTTCAAGAGGATATCCTCAGTTGTGTAATGGGAACTAATGAGAAAATAAATAAAAAAATACGGTAGCAGTTGTGAGTCTGCCAAGGTAAAGAGCATAAAGCTGTCTCCTGCTGGTTTATTACAACCTTTGCCAGTACCTCCACAACTATGGTAAGATATTTCAATGGATTTCATTGGGGGCCTGCCTAGAGCTAAGGGAAAGGGCTCTATTTTGGTAGTGGTGGATAGGCTTACTAAATACACTCATTTTATTTCCCTCAGCCACCCTTTTATTGCAGCTGAAGTTGCTGCCATTTATATTAAATGAGGAGTTCATTTACACAGATTTCCTCTAACTATTGTATAAGATCGGGATTTATGAGCCAATTTTGGAGACAACTCTTCAAGAGAGAGCAGGAACACTGTGGAAGTGTAGTTTTGTATACCATCTACAAACAAATGGCCAGGCTGAAGTGGTTAATTGTTGCTTAGAAACCTATTTACAGTGTACTTCAGGAACTAAACCAAAGGCTTGACCAGATGTCAAGTTAGTAAGGTTTTGGTTCAACACTGCATCCAGTGCAATGACACCTTTCAAGGCATTGTTTTGGTTGAAAGGACAGTCATTCCAGCAAGCATGCTGGCTGAAAAACCTCACCAAAAGCTTTCTCCTCGATTTTATGGTCCTTTTCAAATTTTGGATTGAGTTGGTTAGTTAGGCTATATGCTGAATTTACTGAACGATTGCAGGATTTACCCAATATTTCATATCTTTCTCCTTGAGGAAGCCTTCAGCTCACCACAGCTTGTTCAACCTCTACCCATAACCTTGGCTGGTGATAGCTCCAGGGTCAACCAGCAAATGTGTTGGATCAGACAAGCAAATCCAACCGACCTACAAGTCAGTTAGTTAGGCAGTCATAGTGTATAAATAGCAATGTGGTTTACTGTGTAGTAAGGGGTTTTTTGGAAACTCATTTTGGGAGAGTGCTGAGACTCTCAAATTGTTGGTAATCAATACAAAATCACATTTTTGCTCTCTTAACGTGTTATCTTTGTATAAATTCTGTTAATTCTCAGTACCAGTTGTATCGTAGGGCTGTAGGCATGGAAATATCTAGACACAGTCTAAATGGCAATATTGAGACATTCTTATCCCCTGATGAATCATCCTTTTGCAGGATGATATGGATCATCTTGTGGGTGATGGATGTTTGGGTGACAATACTGAGCCATTCTTATCTCCTGATGACAATGACATCAGAGAAAAAGTTGGTAAAGGTATGGTAAATCTGATAGATGAACAAGCGCTTTGTGGTTTGAATTTTCTTATATGACTGTATAGATAAGCCTAAGAATTCAAATTCAAATGATTGATTGTGCACTAGGATTAATTTTCAAGGAGATCAAGCGTATAATGGCAGGTTCACATAAAGTTGAGTGTTGTCACTTCTCCTCAGATGGAAAACTTCTTGCTACTGGTGGCCATGATAACAAGGTAAGTGCTAGATTGATCTGACTTTAACTATGAAATGATCTCCATTTCAATAGAATTGTTGCATTTAGTGGTTGTAGGGAGAAGCTTTTGTTTTTATTTGAACCAGCCAGGTAATAACATTGATGAAATCATTTTTCTGCTTTGTCTGGTTCAGGTTTCTCTGTGGTGCACCGAATTGTTTAACCAGAAATCTACTCTTGAAGAGCACAGCGAATGGATAACTGATGTTCGATTTAGCCCAAGCATGCTTCGTGTTGCTACATCCTCAGCAGACAAAACTGTTAGGGTTTGGGATATTGATAATGTAAGACAATCTCTTCAACCAAATAAAATAAAATTCATGTTTGTTGTGTGTTTTCTTTTCTCTTTCATTTTTCATTATTGGAAGTCTCACACCGATTAAAGATAAGACCAATGTACAGGATATAAATAGGTGTAAACTTTACTTTACAAGCCGTTTTGTGAGTTTGAGATAAGTTTAAAGTTCACTTGTTAACATATAGATGGGGGAATTTTACTTCGCCAGTATTAGTTGAAAGTTGACTAGCTTAAAAAATTAGTTCTTACGTTTTACCATTTTTTTAGTGTAAAGGGTGCATCAAAGATTTTTCTTATGAGTTTAGGTGCTATTTAATTAGGTGATCCTTTTTCTTTTCTCAGATATGTGATGGAATTTTGATTATTTTTTGCAGCCAAGTTATTCTCTTCGAACGTTCACTGGACATGCTTCGACTGTGACGTCTCTAGATTTTCACCCTAGCAAAGATGACCTTATTTGCTCATGTGACAATAGTGAGATAAGATACTGGAGCATTAAAAATGGTAGTTGTACTGGGGTTTTCAAGGTACGAAATCTAACATGAATTGTGAAGCGCGTTTCAATTCCCATTGTATTCTTGTAATTTGATTGAGAATAACTTTGATTAAATTACACTAACACTATTGAAGTTTTCTCAAACTACACTGACATCTTAATTTTTTAAAAATTCTATATAGATCTTCCCATTGTTTTGAAAACATTACATTGTTCTCCCCCTTTATATTACACATGCACCCCTTTTTAGCATCACAAATGCACCCTCTTAACGATGAAAAAATTTGGGGGGTATTAGTGTAGTTTACTCAATAACTTTATCGTCCAGTTTTTTATCAGGGTGGTGCAACTCAAATGAGATTTCAACCTTGTTTGGGAAGGCTTCTTGCAGCTGCCGTTGATGATTTCGTATCCATTTTTGATGTAGAAACCCTGGGTTGCAGACTTAAATTACAGGTTGGCTGTGAATTTTGTATTTACTTGTATGTCTTACATTGTAATTTCTAGTATACTGCTCAAGATTGGCCTGTTTGAATGAAACAGAACATGACTTGTATTCTTATCTGTTTGGTATATATTTTTGTGAATAAAACTGAACTGCATTTAGACTTAAAAGAATGGTTTGGTTCCACGAAAAAGGGTGGACTCAAACGGAATAGAATAAAATCACTACATTAATTTTTTTACTTCGAGACCATTTATATCTTTCATACTTTTCTGCCTTGCCTTGCGTGATTTCTACTGCATGTTGACGGTGTAGTGATACTGGAAGGAAAAGAAAGAAGAAGGATGAGTAATTACGGAAATACAAATAAAAATGAAAAAAGAAAACAATAAAAAAATAAAAAAATGTCGTCCATTAATTTTACTTGTGTTCAGATCTAATGGTTGAAATTGACTTTCTCACTTGGTGGGAGACATGTTTGAATCTTGTTCTGGTGCTTCATTTTAGGGCCATAATGATGTTGTGCGTTCTGTGTGCTGGGATTTTTCTGGAAAATATGTGGCTTCTCTGAGTGATGATATGGTTAGAGTATGGAATGTCGGAATTGGCAGCAAAGGGGAAAGCATTCATGAGTTGGCTGCATCGGGGAACAAATTCAACACCTGTGTTTTCCATCCCATCTATCCTTGGTTGATCATTGGCTGCAACAAGGTAAGTTGTCTTCTGTATTGTAAGCAATCATAGTATCAGAATAAAAACATGTTAATTATCATCCTTTCTTTTTTACTTGTAACTTTTGTTTCTATGTGGAATCATGGTAATTGCAGACTATTGATGTGTGGGACTTCGGTGAGAACAAGACATTGACCATTCATGCACACGAAAAGCTTGTATCTTCCTTGGCAGTATCAAATGCTACTGGCTTGCTGGCTTCAACTAGTCATGACAAACATTTGAAGATCTGGAAGGGACCAGCTTTTTAGCCTTTTGTTATGTAAATAGATAGATGTTCCGTCAGGCTTCACCCACCATGCTGAAGGGTTTTTTCTTTCCTTTTTTGTGCCTTCTTATATAGGTCGTCCTCTTTCACAGTGAAAAGGATGTTTTGGATTTTGGCCGTCCCTTGTTGCTATATAGGTCATACAACTTCTCTGCAACGTTTCCTTAAACTTTGATTTTAAAAATAGAAAAGGGTATACAATGAAAGTGGTAACACTGATAAATGTTTTGAAGGTTTTGGAAATAGTTTTTTTTTTGCCCCTGCATTCTTGGTCGTGTTCATATTTTTATTACGTCTTTAAGAGTGTGCTTGAGAAAGGACCATTGCTTTCTTTTCTATTTTTCATTTCTTCTAATATGGTATTAGAGCTAGTTAATTTTGTTTTGCATTTCTTGATTTTTGGTTTCTTTTTACTTTTCTCTTTTCCTATCTTGTTTCTATCATCATTGCATGGATCCTTCACAGAACTCTCCAAACCCCTATTTGTCTGCATCCGGGTGAGAATTCATGGAACAGATGTTCTATTATCCAAAAGCAAGATAAAGTTTACAAATAGTGATATCACGAATGATCGTATCTGCGATACTTGGGAAGGGTGTAATGTGATGGTTATCACAAATTGGACAAAGGGATGTCTACACTGATAATTCTCGTGAATAGTGGAAAGATTTTAAAGAAAGAATCTGGAAAAAAGACCATGGAAGGTATGAAATGTCTAATTCTAACCTCGTAAAAGAATATTTTCCACGTATTATATATATTATAAATAAGACGTGGATGTATGAAGAAGATATTTCAAATAGTAAGCTAGTGAAAAAAAAATTATTAGAACCAATAAAATATAATCATGTAAAAATATTTAGTCCCACATGAAAAAAAACATTAAATATCTAATAAATATCAAAATTGTTGCTAAAACTAGTTAAAGTACAGAAAGTTGTGATGATTAAAATAATCTAAGATTTTTCGAAATAATCATAAAGCTAACAATTAAGAGAATGTGGTGAAACATCCTAAGTAAAAACAAATTACTTAAATTATTTTCTAGGATAAATTTGTAAATTGCATATATGAACAACAATCAAATGTAATAGTCAATATTAACAATTTTGATAATCCATAAAAGTTATTTTTCAGCTAGTAGTATATTTTAAGAAGACTAAAACACTTAGTATTTGGATAATGAAGGTAGACATAACATTGTGGAAAAAATGAATTATTTTCTTCCAGATTAAATTCTGAAATATTCGACAAAATTTGGAAACAACACAAATATTCCTATTTTGGGAAAATTCCAAATTACATATACTGTTTTATTACATTTACAGATAACATTATTATAAATAAAATCATTATTATTGTTGTTTTTTCAATTATAATTATGTTATTATATATAAATTTTTTTTTATGGATTACAATTTTTTTTCCTACTTTTCAGAGTTGCTTTCTTGTTAGATATTAGTATTTTATTTATAAACTTTGCTATATCATATGCATCTTGAAGAATAATTTTTTAGTGAAATCAGGTAATTAAAATCTTCAATCTCTTTCGCAGTCGTATTCAAGGTTGTTATTTTCATTTCATTGTCTACATCTTAAAAACACTACACATCCTCAGTATACAAATGAGAATAGAGTTATTAAAAACATTCAATAAGAGATTAAAAGAAGAAGAAACAGAAGTATAATGTATAGGATAGGATCAAGTGGCAGAATAAGGAAATAATTATATAATTTTATTGTTCACTTTCACCAAAATCTGTTTTTACCAATAAGTAATATCGGACTCTATATCTAACAAAAACCTTATGAACCAATAATAGGTCACTTTACAACATATGTCCCTGAATCATGTAAAAGCAGAGGCTATTAATGTTATACTATGATCATATCGCTATACAATGTCACGCTTATTTTTTGAGGTATTAAAAACCTAACAAGTCTATCCCATCATCTCCTTTGGAAATTGAAGGATTTAATTGCGAAGGCAAATATAACTGCAAAAAATATGCAGAATCCAGCTACCATAACAGCTGTAACCCACAAGAAATCATGCCTGTACCCAAACACTGCTTCAAGTAATTGTCTTATGCTCATCTTGTTCCCATCAGAGAGCTTCACTGAATGATAGTCACCACCGTACTGTGACGTCAGGAGACCATTAAGACTCCAGGCTACTGGGTTTGCCCAGTAATACCATCTCCACCAAATAGGAATTCTCTGAGAAATTAAACCAGAAAAAGTTTATACATGACAGAATTTAGTGCACAAGTTGATGTCTTTCTCAATACACATAAAAATAACATGCCCATCAATGAAAGAATCAGTTGTCCAAGTATGGAATGAATATGCCTAGAGTTTTGTAGAGTCGGATCCTGTCTTATTGCAGTGTGAAATTAGATCCTTCGTTTTCGGGTAGAAATATTGTTAGATAAACTAGTTAAAACCCAAAAAACGTTAATCATATAAAACTCTTAGAGAATCACAGAGCACATCATGTTAATAGTCACTTTTAGGAGTAACAATTTTTAAAACTTTTTGGTATATCAGTTTATTTGAAAGATTTTACTGCAATGTAATACCCGACTATATATGTTCGACTTCAGAATAGTCCAGAAGTTAATTATTCATTGGGTGCAAATAAATTAAAGCAGTCAATGTAAAAAAATTATCATTTGATATTATTAATCCTTACTTGGAATATTAAATTTAGTATTGAGAATTTTTCAAGGAAAGCTCGGAAATTGTTCTCATTGCATTGCTTTTCAGCATTTTTTTTTTTGTAACACTCCAGAAAGATAGCAATGAAGTATCAGTTTCCATACCTTACGAGGAATCATAAAACCACTGAAAAGGTTCCACAACATATAAAATGGAGCAGCGATGATGGCAGCAACATTATGATTTGGTGTGATAGCCGTTGTCATCATTCCATAGAAGGTAAAATATAACATCGTAAAATACATGAAGAATAAGTACCAAATGAACCTATCAACAGTCCAGATAAAGGAACCCATGGAATAGAATATGGAAGAGTATATAATAGCCTGTGCGAACACATAAGGGAATTCAATAACAACCTGCACATCGTAGGATCACGAGTGAGTTAACTTACGGAAACCTTCTATTCCCGTACACTAATTCTAAATTATATTATGTCTGAAAAAATACCTGAGCAAATGCAAATGATAATGCCGAATACATCCCTGCAGCTCTTTCTCTATAAGAAACAAATCTTTCCACGGAAACAACAGGCTGAACAGCTGTGCCATTCGTAATACCGATGAAGAGGATTGCCGAATACATGGATCCCATGGCATTAAATATATCTTGCTGCGTCTCCCTGAAAAAGAAAAACAAGGTTCTTACATAAAGTCTGATGGTTAAAAAACAGAAAAATACGTCAGATTCAGTGACAGTATAAATAAACTAAATTTAGCATATAGTCTAACTATTCCGATAATCTCAAATAAAACAATGTAAAGTAATCTACTTGGCACACTAACTAAAACTAGTTCAACAAGAGGATAGATGGCTCTGTAAATAGCTAATGTCTAGCAGGGTTTTGTCAATACAGTTTACAAACGGGCACAGGTCCATATACCTCTAGCAGGAAAACATTACAGCGATGTACCAAAAAATTAGAAAAATTGGAAAGTGTACGGCTCCCCAAATTTGAAGCATATGAGCCAAAATGTTACTTGAAATCGAAGATCAATATAATAAAGGAAAAATGAGAGGAAAAGACCTTTTAGCACCAAATCTCCAGCATATCGTACCGAGCATCAATGAGATGATGACGGTGTAAAAAAAGCGAACAGCAGTGTACTGAGGGTTACGCCAGTAAGAAAGATTTTGCTTCCACAGACAAGTTAGGAACTGCTCAAAAGGTGAACGACTGTACTTGGTTGGAAAATGTAATTCTTTTGAATTACTACTTGGCTTGCTCAACCTTTCAACCAACTCTTGGTTATATCTGAAGAAAAACATGGTATGTTTATATAAAAACCAAACAAAAAAAAATATGAACAAAATTTACCTTTAAAAATATATATATATATATATATATATATATATATATATATATATACACACACACACACACATACTGGTACAAGCTTGATCCTCTGTAGATTTCTGCAAAGTCCACTCCCAGCCGGTTTTCTTCAGCCGACGATGTAACCTCTAGCATCCACGTAGCAGGGTTATATCCAGGCCTGATCTTTGGAACTCCTTCTATTGCCTACAAAAATATAGATATTATGAATAATTGAGGATTATATTGCTTCATTACCATCCAACCATATACTATATGTTCAGTAAGAGCTAAGAGTGCACCAGCTTACTTCAAAATAACTGATCAGTTCACTAGATTTAGGACCAAGTGGACCAGCATAAATGAGCTCTCCTCCCCTTTTCATACACAGAAGCTGTAAACGAAGTTGGGATTTCGTCAGACCAGTGAAGAAAAGACAGTGTTAAAAGAGAAGGTCAAATAGAAAGATAAAATATGATGCTTCGTTTTAGAAACCATCAATCTTTTCGAATTATAGACATGGTCGGGAAAACCAAAATATAAAAATAAAAAAGCTAGGCCATCTTTTATACGCACACGGCCATAATTGAAGTAAATTACGGTATAACAACAAAATAATAATGTCAGCTAAAAGTAAAAAGTTGGTTGCTCCATGGGAGAGAGGATATATTGCCTATGGATAAAGTAAAATTCCAAATATCAATGCTTAAATGAAATGCTTAAAATACCCTCATAAAGAGAATACCTCATCAAATGATTCAAAAATGTCAATGCTAGGCTGATGGATCGTGCACACTATTGTTCTCCCAGTATTAACTATATTCCTCACAGTTCTCATCACAATGGCTGCGGCACGGGCATCCAATCCAGAAGTGGGCTCATCCATGAAGACTATAGAAGGGTTGGCAACCAGTTCCACTGCTATAGTCAACCGTTTTCGTTGTTCAGTTGACAAACCATCAATTCCGGGTAGACCCACTAGTGCTCCACGTAACGGGGTGAGTTCCACAAGCTCCATTATCTCCTCAACGAAGGCCTGGTCGTCAAAAGGGGGAAGTTATGTACTTATTTTTATCAAAACAATACCAGAAGGTGTCTATAAATACTATGTTTCACACCTTTTGTGTCTCCAAGTCAACATCTGAAGACAATCGAAGCCAAGCAGAGAACAGTAAGGATTCCCAAACAGTCAAACAAGGAGAATGAACATCAGTCTGCTCACAGTAACCAGAAATTCTAGCAAAAGTGTCTTGTCTTTTGGGATAACCAGATATATATACACCCCCTTCTATGACTCCACCAGTTTTTCTTCCAGCTAGTACATCCATCAGCGTCGTTTTTCCGGCACCGCTTACTCCAACCAATGCTGTCAACACACCAGGTCTAAAGGATCCAGTAACATTAACAAGCAGCGGTAACCTGTCCTCTAGTATCCCTTGTTGTTTCAATTCCTGAAGCAACAATTGAATAAGTTAGCATTTACCGTAAATTAAACTTTACAAAATAAAGATAACGACTATTTTACATACCAAAGGAACATCCACATAATAATTGATATTGCTGAAAACCATGGATAGTGGTTGAAATGGAAGAACCATTCCTTTTTGCTTAAAATGCTTTCCTGGGAGAATATGAGAATTAGATGAAATGAAACTATCCAACACAAACACGTGAACAAGTTATAATTTACAAACCACTTGATGCCGATCGCTGCAAGTACTCTCTCAGCTCAATAACAACACTTTCACCTATTCTTCTCTTTTCTCTTTCTTGAAGCTCATCCTTTGAAACTACAGCTTGTTGTCTTCCCATGGCTGAAGTGAAGTTTAGGAATATATCATAAAAATATTACTAAACACAAGTTCATTTTGGTCTATAAAGCACCAGAAGGCACTGTAACATTAGAACGGGATTATATGGAGAATAACGTGTCTTACGATTAAGGTAAGCCAAGAATATTGTAAATAGAATGTTGAACAAAATTGTGTATCCAACCATTGCCCCAAGACCAATCCAATACCAATAGCTTTCTGCATACAAACTCCGCTGTTTTAGTACTTCCAAACCCAATGAGTGGGTCGTCTGATTTCCAGCTTTCTGTAAAAAGATTAAATAGTGAGTACATTTTCAAATGCAGTAAGAAAATTAACATTATCATCCTCGTTTTGCAACTAGAAAAATAGTTACAATGGTTATGAAAGAATCACGTTCCTATAATCACAAGAAGGATTATACCTTATCCCAAGAATGTCCAAGAAACTCGTTTACTGAAGCTGAATTTTGTGCATACATCAAAGGAGAAATCCAAAAACCCCATATCCACCAAACAGGTATACGGTCTGCCCAAAAATGAGATAGAAAGTAAGAAAAACTACTTTATCAAATCGACTTTAGAAACATGAAAATATACTCCCGTTCAACCTCTAGAAATTATATATCCGCCAAGAGCCATTACAACCAACATGGCAAAGGATCCAAAGGTATTGGATACTATCATATTTCGGCCCAGAGATCCTATCAAACGAAACAGACCTATAGACATCTGGTGCAGAAAGAAGAAAAGCAAGAACTGCTGAAAAAATCTGTAAATCCAGAAGTAAACAAAAATATTCAGGTAAGAAAAACACTAAGAATAAACGAAATCACTAAGTGAATATAAGAGTTACCTGGTAATCGAAGGATCATATCCAATTGCATAGTATGTGACAGCCACCCAACATCCAGCCTCTATCGCGGAAGTTGGGATACTAAGGAACCAAGAAGGCAGTGTATATGCCCAGCTAGGATAGAAGTGCAGATCTCTGTGCTTGTAAAGGACTGGAAGTTTTGCAACTAACATTGACACCTCGGTAAAACCATTGAAAAGAATAATAACCATAGAAAAGTACAGTGATCCAAGATATAGGCCCCCATCGTCAATTGTATTATGGTGCATTGTTGTTCGGAAGAAAACACTCATTGTAATTAAGGCCACCAAAAGTAGCTGAAAATAATACATAAGGGTCAAGATCAGCTCCATATAATCCTTACATTTTACATATCCATCTTAGAACCAATAAAAAGTCAAAATTTTCCACAGCTATGTACAAAAAAAACAAAGAGACTACGATATGACTACAACATATTTTCACATCAAATTAAACGAAAAATTATCTAGATTAAGGGACTACACAAGAGTTATTGTTTTATTTTCTTAGCTCATTTATTTTATCACGAGAATTGCTTTAAAACAATTATAAATTAACTGTCGTACGTTTTAACCGTGGATTTATATCGGTAAGATTACCTGAACAAACTTAAAAACATAGATAAATGAATTCCGTTTCATGAGAAGCTTCTGCCACTGATAATTAGTCTTGAGAAGTTCAAGCCTTTTGGCGCCATAGCTAAGAGTTGCCAAGGCAGCTGGATGATTATGGCGTCTATCGAAAGGTGTATTTAGTTGCTCAGACAAAAGCCTGCCCTCACGATATAAGGAAAATGCTTCGGCGAACTTTCCAACAGGTACATATCGGTAAGGGCGATCGAGAACAGACCAGTACTGCTCTTGGTCCTTCTTAGACGTTACCTGTTCAGAAGAATTTGAAGTCTGAAGTGAACCGTCACTAAATCAAATATAGCCGAAACATAAATTCCAATGTGGTTATTAGTACTCACTTCTTGCAAGAAATCTGCTACATTTTTCCGCTCTGGACAACTGAATCCCATTTGTCTGAAAAAATCAACAGCAGCTTCACGGGGGCCTTGATATACAATCTGACCCTCGCACAAAAGAATAACATCATCAAACAATTCGTAGGTCTCGGGTGCTGGTTGAAGAAGAGATACAATTGTGGTCGCATCAAGTGCACGGGTTGAATGCTTAAGATATCTGATAATTTGATAAGTAGTTGAACTATCAAGACCAGTTGATATCTCATCCATGAATAGCACTCTTGCTGGACCAATTAATAGTTCACCTGTAAATCAAACATAAACTGATTATCACATGTCAAACACATCTAACGTGCTCGTACACACGACAAAGTGATGATGTCTTTAACCTGTTGTAAGACGTTTCTTTTGCCCCCCTGAGATGCCCTTGAGCATTTCATCTCCCACCAATGTGTCACCACATATGTCCAAACCTAATATCTTTGTGAGAAATATTTTAGTATTTGTTCAAATTCAAAAAGACTACAAAACGAAAAGAACGATATAATTCAGATACAAGACGCGTAGTAGATAATGGTGGCTTGTGAATCTTCATTGATATCACTTGTTGAAACGTTAAACGAGGTTAGCATGTGGCCTTAGTGAATAATTTTGGACTAATGGTTTTAATTTTGCTTGACAAAACAATATATAGTTTATATGACAGGACATTTCTCACATACATGCGTTAACAAGTTGACAAAATTAGTTTAGTAAATTGATAAAATAACCAATTTAATCTAACAAAGATATTTTAACAGACAATACTAAAGCAAAAGTATGCAAGAGACCAAAAATTTATTCTAGTCATTTATATGTTCTATCTAGACCCGCGTATGAAAAAGTTAGGTATGTCTCTTTCTTTATCTATTTTTTTCCATCTAGATTCTCAGGCTGCAAGAAAATTCAGATTATTTCACCATGGTTACTTCCTTGCTTTGTGGTCCTTTATTATAATCCATCGTTACTTTTGTCAAACGTCTTGCTTTTTATTTTTTTCTAATTTAACATTCATCTAATAATATATTAACACGTGGATTTCGTATTTTCTTGTGCATAATTTTTACAGTGATGGACTTAAGTAGAGTATTTTAGTTAACTTGTCATGATTTAGTTTACGAGTCGTCACAATAATATGATCCAATCATCAGCTTAGTCCAGCATTCAATTTTGGCGTGTAATCCATGGCGATAATCCTCCATTCTTTCTCTAATTCTTCTTATGCGGGGACTTTCTCACTTCAAACACACTCAAATTGTATCCAACAAATAATTATTAGGCATAACGAACCCCATTAATAATAAAAAAAAATCAAATACAAATAAAAATTCAGGACCTCAGGTCATAATCACAAGAAAAATCGTTGTGCATTCAAGAGTAACAACTTTTTTTTTACAAGAGTAATATAGTTCTTAGATTTGTACCTTCATGATGTACTCCACCACAAGATTTGTTTCTAGTCCCCCAAGAGCAAATGACTACAAAAGAAACTAGAGTGAATTAATTTGTATCCCTGAATGAAGTTCATCAATTTCAGAGAAAAAAAAATGCAAGCTTACCTTCATGAATAGATCAAGATCTTCATCTGGTTTTATTCCAGCATTCTTTTCTCTTCTGGCTAGTTCTAGCAACATATCTGGTAAGAGTCCACGATTTAGAATTAGCATATAAACTTGCAAATTGAACTTGTTAAGACAATCACATAAGAAATATACCAAATTTAAATCCAACGCCTTGACAACGACCAGCAAACTGGAGAGTTTCCCTCACGGTCATCTCTGCCACATGCCAATCTTGTTGGCTGATATAAGCAGCAGTCCTCTGAGGAACAAACTCTTTCAGACCATGTCCATTGTATGTAATGTTCCCAGACATCTTCAAACGGCATAAATACATACATGAGATCGGGGAAAGAAACCAATATATAAATCCAGAGTAGAGTGTTGGCATAAATGATCAAGTATAAATCAAAGAGAGAAGGCATTTATCAGCTTTTTTTCTATCCAGTTCAGTCTAATTGAAAACAAAATTCTGTTTCTTTAGAGAAGAATAAAATTCCATTTATGAAAAAGGTACTTTTTACACGATCTAAGATAACAGTGAAAAAGTCAACTTTGAAGATAAATTCGACAATTTGATTGTTTTCTTCTTTGGAAAAAAAATAAGGGAAAAAAAACGTCAACAGTGGGTTTGTGCCAAAAAAACAGTAAAATTGAAGACTGTACTTTTAAAATCAACTTTTCCGTTATCAACTTACACCATACAAATCAATACTTTAGTAACCACTGCACTACTTATAAATAATGGACAAGATTTTATTTTCTTTACATCCATTTATTATGGATAATGGCACCAAAAACGAAAATCTCGAGTATGGATAACTCCAAACAGAGTGCAGAAAAGGCTCCGAATAGAGTTTATTACATTTTGGAAAGTTGTTCGTATTCATTTCGATTTCCAAGCAACTTGTGCCGATACTCGATCGGCATTAAGCTTAAACAGCACCTTGTCTGGCAAGAATTTTCAATAATATTGGCAAAGTAGTGGGGCGTCCAGACAAAAAGAAACCCCATTTTAATTTGATAGAGTAATTGGAAAACTTAGTACCTGCAACCCGGGTCCTAGCCTACCAGCAAGTGCTAATAGTAGTGTTGTTTTTCCGGAGCTTGGCGGACCCAATAGCAACGTTAGCCTGCAAGAATAACAAAATCACAGTCTATCCAATATACTTTCAAAAATTACAATTAGATTTTGAAAAAAATTTATCAAAGTATCATTTAATACATGACAACGATTTTTAGTCTTGTTTTGGGGTGTCAGTTCCTTCTCCCACAGGAAAAAAATAAAATAAAATAAACACGACAACGACATATTTGTCTGCCTGTGTTACATCATGCATGAAACGAATGCGGTTTATAGAAAATAAAATTGGAAATATTCAACAATTTTAAATAAAATATAAGTATTAAACAATGTTTTTCGAATCAATTTATTCGTTGTAACGAGCAGGAGAAACTGATTCGTAAAATTTATAATTTTATACATGTAAATGTTCTTTGAATAGGACTGGTAGTTGAATGTTAAAAAAAAATGTCACTCTTTTATCCTTTTGATTTGTCAAAGTGCAGTTAACGCTAGGTTGAACTTATCCCTCAACAGTCAATGAAAAAACGGAAAATAGGCTACGTTGAACCTAATGCCAGGACTTATACCCTACCTACTGAGCAGTTAACAACAGCACTATCTATTTTCTTCTCACATCATATTATTGTTATACATACACTTCCCAGTATAGGTGAAAAGTATTCAAACAGCTAGAAATTTAGGTTTCATTTTATAAAAAAAATAATAGATTTAGCAACCTTGACTCGTTTTTTAAGCAATAATTATAATTGGAAATCTAAGCTTGGTTTATTTAAAAAAGAAATTAAAGTTTAATTTTATTCATTTAACTTAATTACGTTTATTTATGAGAAGTTTTCTTTAAAAGTACTTGATAATAAATGTTTGTTTGAAAATAAATTTATGTGCACAACACAAACATGTACTAAATAGTAGATCTATGTAAAAAGAATTATGACCAGTTATTCACCAAGATTTTGCCTTGAGCTTGTAAAACGTGACTTTTTAGAAATGTAAGTAATTAACGTTGATCTCAAAATATTTAGTTATAAATTTAGAATCAAACTTATAGTATCTATTTTTTTAGTTTATACATCTAAAATTTGCTCTTTTAATTCTGTGCATTCATTTAACTCGTCTTAGTTATTATAGTATTTAAGCTAATTATAAATGCATGTGTCAAGGTCCAATGCAGAGCCTAAAACAAAAAATTGTATGAATATCGAGAAAAAAAAACTTTATTAATTAAGCACATGGATTTAAAGGAACATTATACTAGTGAATCTGGCCGTGGTGACCATGGATTTTTTTTTTTACCACATTACTTATCTCAACACTGACCTTGAAGGTCTAATAATCCCACTGATGTCCGCTAGAATTGTCAATTTGCTTCTCTTCCTTCTGTATATCAGCAACTGCCTTAAAAGAGCCTAATTACACATGTAATATTACAACCACGTTCCAAACAGGAAAAGCATGAAAAGGAAGATATTACAAATGAAATTAGGGAATGAAAGGTGAGAAAAAGTAAGCACCTCCGTCATATTACAAATGAAATTAGGAATAGTTGGCAGAGCTCTGCTACCGACATGTACGTAAGTCTCAACAGTCAAGTTCTGAAATCGAACTTCAATTTTCGGAAACTCCAAACCTACTCTGCGGAGTTCAGCATCCAGTAAAACACATTCAGCAAAATTTACCACCTACATTCTGATAATATTTAAACTGAAAGATCGAGAAGAAGCAGTAATAATTGTAAGCGAAGAACAAACACCGGTATTGTCAACTGTAATTGACTTAGAATCGCAAGTCCTGCTACTCAGTTACTCTAGAATATGGCAACAAGAGAAAGAGAGAGATTACGCGTTGAATCGACTTCTCATGCGGTGGAAGATGATCTCAGGATCATTGTCGACGCAGTCGACGAGCCTTTCAAGAAGAAGGCGCTGGTCCTGCGACTGGAGATCTCTAACGTCGATCTCCTTCATGTCACCAGTGAGATTCTTGAAGATTCCCCGGCGCGCTCGTTTATAAGTAGGGAGCCTCTCCAGCGCCGCCCAGCGCAGCGCCTCCTCGTCTTCCCCTTGCTCCCTGAAGGAGGCCGACCTGGCGAAGGCGTTCTCCGCAGAGTTCCACATTGCGCCCTCCCACCGCCACTGAAAAAAGTAAGAGAGTCCAGAACGCCTTGTGTGATTAGGAATGAATGTAGACGCAGTACTTCTTCTTCTACTAGTTGTTTGTTTTTAGCGTTGGATAGGAGGTAGTTGAGACTTGAGAGAGTACATTAATGGCCGCACTTTCTCTTTCTTCTTTGTTGAAGTGCAGCATAATGTCTGCGTGCTGTTAGAGGACCCTCATTTAATAGCCGCGGGAAAGACAAGTAAGGGGTTCTCTGCAACTTCCACGCGCTCTCTTGTTCCTACCCGCTCTGTTTAAGAGGACACGTCTCAGAGGACATACTTGTAATTTCAACATCTTCATACTTACTATAGTTTATATCATAATGATGTATATTAGTGCTAACAAGCGATAACGTTCACAATGCCCCCCTTTTCCGAAAACGGTTATACAGTGTGAGATTTATCGTTTTGCCCTTGAATGATGACGATCCAATGGTGGATATGATGCGATTCGCTATTACTATTTTGGGAAGGCACCTTGCTGCCGCTGGTTTCACGAGTGGGACTACCCTCTATAGTGACCTTTTTGCCTCCTCCACGAATCATTCAGATTAAAATAAAATAATGAAATTAAAATATTTAAGATTTTAAATTTTTTATAATCTTTTATCATATATTTCTTAGTACATACTTCACTATTCAATTCTCTTAGTGATCCTATACCATCTCAGTTGCCAAATATATGTTCGCCAACCAAAATCGATAATTAAAAATTATTGATTTAGTTTATTAGTTTAAGATTGTAACTAAAATAAGATTAAACACATGGATTAACTAAATACTAAGATGAATAATTAGTAACATGAATCAGATTTATCCAGATAAAAAAAATTATAAACAATAATATAAATAACACGCTAGAAAGGAACTAAGTATTCTTGAAGTTGTTGAGTCTTTGGAATGTTTTGTAGGAGGGTGTTACTTCCTCCACCACCACTTACTCCCTGCACCTTCCCATTCTACTTTTATCCTTCCTTTCACTTTTCTATTCCTATTTTATCCTTAAGTAAAATTTTACTTTTACTATTAATATTTTTTAACTTCTATCCACTCCAATCCAATCCCCTACGCATGCAGTGACATACAAGCTTTTCTTCCTTTTTAATGTTCCACGACATCTTATTGTTTTTGTTTCATTGCGCTCTTCTTCTTGTTTAACGTCCCTAAATTAATGTATAAACCTTAAACGGATGTGAGTATCTGTCAACAGATATCAACATCCGTTTATGGTAAAACGGATGTCAACATCCGTTTAAGATAAAACGGACGTCGACGTTCCTTTTACATGTTGACATCCATTGACAATTTTTAATCAAGGGAAAAAAATGACATAAAGTGATAGCTATTAGTTAATTAAAAGATATCGTCGTCGTGGTTCCTCCATCGGGGGAGAAGAAAAACCAAAACTACAACTCACTTTCTCTCTCTCATTCTCTGATCTATAAATCATCATCTCACTGTGAAAACTCAAAGTTGCGTTTTTTTCTCTCTGTTTATGTCTCTGTTGTTGTGCTTCCTTAACTTTTTCAATTTTTCTGCACACCCATTTGAATTTTCTAGGAGTATGGCTGTCACTTCTTCAATTTTAGCTTTGACCGATTTTCTATAATCTTGTTTTTTTATTCACCACCGGACAAGTATTGGTGGTTTCCGTAATTTGATCCAATTCCTTGGAAATCACCATGCACCCTTTACTGCTATTGTTATTTTACCCAAAAAGAAATGTTTTTTTCAACCAATATCGATTTCGGGAATCCTCAACAGAAAATGAAAATCAAGATGGAATCTTGGTTTGCTTCTGTTTCTATTTTTCACTTTATGCATGTGATGTTTGATTAAATGTGGTTCTTTACCCTTTTCTGCAGTGCTTTCCAAGTTTTGAATTTCTATCGTGAATAGGTTGTTCTCTTCATTTTCAATATTTTTACATGCAGTGTCAATATTTTTACACACCACCGCACCACCACGAACGGAAAGCAAAGGGAGAGTTGGAGTGAGAAGAAACGGATCTCATAAAAGAAAGAAAGAGTGAGAGAAAGTTGGGGGAGGGGTGGGGCTGGGAGAGAAAGTGAGAATGATTTAGGGTTTGGTAAATAAAGAAGGTAAAAAGTAAAATGATTAAAAATTATAGAGTAATTTGGTAATTAAAAAATTTGTGTGGAGGTGAAGGGAGAAAGGATGGTGGTGGAGGGAGCAACGCCCTTTCTAGGATATATTTGGTCATATAGAATTATTTTATTTTATTTTATTTTAATGAAAAAAATGTTAATTTTTTTTATAAGTTAACAGTACCATGTTGTAAGAATACAATTTCACAACAAAAAATTTACCATGAGAGTTATTTAAAAAAATAAGAATTAAATAAAATATTTTTATAAGATCGAATATATCTTATGAAAACTTCCACCTGTAAGAGCCTGAAAATAATAAGGTTATTGGGTCTTATGTTGAGGCAGTCAACCCATAAGCTAAGGACCCATGACCTTAGGAAGGGATTTTTTAAAAATCAGAATTCATTCATTTTGCCAGCTTTCTTTCTCTCCCTAAAACCCTTGCCCTAAAATTCTCTCTGTCTTCTCTCTATATTTTCTCTTCACTGAACCGATAAAATTTTGATTTGAAGGTGTTTTCGCGCTTGCTGCACCAAGGGCTTCAGTTTGAACCGAACGTTTTTCCATTCCGACCGGTAAGTGTTTTTCCCTTTTCTTCAACCGTTCTTGAACCTAAGCCATGCAACTTGCTGGTTGCCTATTACTGGTAGCTTTTCCTTTAGTTTCTCTGTCCCTTCCAACTCTAAGAAATGTGCTCTGCACCAATTTTTGGTGGCTTATAGGTGCTGTCAAACTCGCCTCTGTGAGGAGGTACTGCTAGAGTGTTCCTAGGAGTGGTACTGTTAAGCTTTCCAGGTAAGGGGAGCTAATTATTTTTGTATGAATTTATTTTATAAAAATATATGCATATGAATGTTGAACTGGTGTACTCTTGTGAAACTGTTTTATGACTTTTATTGTATTGGGTGTTATAACTGAAACTGTGAAATTGTGCATGTTGTGATGTGATGAATTTAATCTGTTTTGAATGAGTTTGTTGGCTGAAATTGATCTTGTTGGAAGGTCTGGAGTAAGGGTTCTGTAATAGCATGTATATGGGTATTAAATAGATGTACAGGTACTGTTTGAGGTTGCTGTGAGAGGAAGTGAAAATATTAAAATTAGGCATTTGAGATTTAGAGCATAAGAGAATAGGGTAGATAATTTTAATAAATTAATTGTTAATTGTTGAGAGCCTTTCTTTGTTGGTAGGATAGAAGAACCTTAAAAACCTGAGTTAGCACATCCCTGATCATAGAGCAGCTCTGGCCTGATCCAGTCAGTTGTGACTAGTCATATGTACTGGACATATTTTGAAATACTCTAGTGCTTGAAGTTTTAATTTCTTAGTAAATTCTAGAAGACTGTAATCCTATAATACTTTAAGTACATCTCTTAAATGCTTTCTAATATTATAAATTGGTCATGTCTTTGCATATATATCTATTGTATATTTGGGATGTCACACCACCAACATTCTTGAACAAACTTTACAATTTTTGAGTCAAAATGTTTTTAGATCTGTTTCAAATTAAAATAGAATTTGCATCCTAAAAATACTTCAATGCTTAAGTAACTGATCTAGATGACAATAAATATTATAATAATGAATGTAAATAATTTAACTCGTATGCTATGTTATTTTTACTATGTTTATACACTTTTACTTTGATTTGATAAATCTCACCAATATAGATAAATATCTTAATTAATCTAAATTAATTTACTTTGTGTTAATTTTATAATATTTATACACTTTTACTTTGATAGATCTCATCAATATAGATAAATACCTTAACTAACCTGAATTATTTTACTTAATGTTGTTTTAGTTATTACTTTAATTTAATAATCATTTACTCTCGTTAATATGTCTTAATCAAAATAATACAATATTATTCGAGTAGATGCAAACCGAGGTTATTTTAGATTAGAAAATCGAGATAATCTTAAATAAATAAATTAGAGAGCATCCATCAGGGTGACTCGTTGTGTGAATCCATTTGCTCAGCGAGTCTGCATAATCTATCGTACCATATTCTGCAAAATTATGCAACTCAACACCCTTTACCAATTCTAACTATTTTTCCCAACTTCTAACGATCCTAATTCATGTTATACACCTAATTAGATTTGATTGATTGATTTTAAACCTTCCTACCATCAATCTAAGGCATTTTATACACAATTTCTACTCCAAATAATCAAATTCATCAACTTAGAGACTCAAATCTCATTCTACCACTTTTGGCACTACTTTCAGCCACTTAAGGACTCAAGCAAGTCCTAATTGACCTATCTAACCTATTCTAACTTATCAATACAGCCTACAACTCCTGGTTCACAATTTCACTACCCCACTTCCTCAAAACTTACCTAAAACTAGTATACTTCATTCAAATTTCTCATAAGTCAATCTCATATAACAGATTTTAACATTTCATCTAGTCTATAACATCAGAATCATCATCCAAATCAGTTCATATTCATAGTTTCTTCACACACACTTACAACAGCCACAGTAAGCACATTCATTCTAACATCAAAGTCAACAATTCAGCTCATTATATATATATATATATATATATATATATATATATATATATATATATATATATATATATATATATATATATATATATATATATATATATATATATATATATATATATATATATATATATATATATATATATATATATATAACTAACATACTCTTCACACATGCACAATATAGTGAAATAAATAGAGATAAAATCCAGCTTTCCTTACCTCAGAGAAATACTACCCAACTCTAGAAAACCCCAACTTGAAACTTGTGCCTCAAGGAAACTCTACAGAAACCTATAACTCACCGATTGGTGATAAGAAGTCAACTTTAGGACCTAAAATGAGATAGAAATTGAAGAGAAAACAACCAGATACATGCAAACAGGAATCGTTGCATGATCACGGTCCAAGAACGTACGGAAAAAGAGGAGAAACAACTTACAGGCTCAAAACAGGAAATTGATCGGTAGATATGGTAGCCCTTGACGCCAAGATCGTCTAGGTACTCCCTGGTCGTCGAACAGATACCCCGAGAGTGAGAAAAAGTAGAGAGAAGTGAGAGAAAGAGAAGAGAACAATGTTTTAGAGAGATATAAGTATTTTAGATAATGAACCAAGCTTTATAAAATTTTATTTATATTATAAGGTTATTTTATAATAAAATACTCTGTCTCATTATTTCAATATACTTATCTATTCTAATACTCCATTTTCTAGATTCTTACATAATTTATTTTTCTAAATCTGAAAATTAATTACTTTTTGAAAATGAATGAAATAATGGTATAAATTTAGTTATTGACATAAAAACATATATAATATAAATATATTTTCATTAATAAAATTTTAAAAATATTTATTATTTGCAAATATATTATAAAATAAATGCATAGCAATAGTTTTCATTATAAAATATAATTTATTATGTCCAAAATGTTCATTAATAGAAATATATAAACAAGTGCTTACAATTTTGAACTATATACTCAACATGTTTTGCCATATTATGTTTACCTTTTAATGGAATAACTTCCAACAATTAATTAATGGAAAGGCAACCTCCAGAAAGAGGACATAGGAGGTGGAAAAGTCAATAAAACTTCGTTTATAACTGGACATTCTTGTTGGAAAAAACTGAGATTGAGTTTATGGCTTCAAATTTATCTCATGGTGTCACGTTGTTAGTTAAGGATACACGGAACATTCACCAAGTGGTGAATTTATATTAGTTTTCACTATTTTCAAATTAATTTAAGAACTAAAAATTTAAAAATAAATATTAAAAATATTATTTCACTGTATACAAGAGTTTAGTACGGTCCAATATACCAAAATATATATATATATATATATATATATATATATATTTATTTATTTATTTATTTAATTTTCATAAAAATCTGTTGGCTAAAAATAGCTTGAATATGGGGGCTAATGCACAAAAGGTTGAAGATAAGATGACCTCGGCTCCTAAATTAAGACGAGATGAATTCAGATTCCCAAAGACAAAAATTCAGTACTATAAATAAATATTATTCATGAAATATGATATCTTGTCCCATTATTACAACATTTATTATCTTATGTAAGGCTGATTTGAGTGTATTAGAATTAAGAGTGAAAAGAATAGATTAATCCAACCTGGTTTGATCCATAAAAAACAGATCAATCTGGATTGATATGTCAAACAAAAATAGATTAATAATGATATCAATTCCATAGATACTAACAAATCAGGTCAAGTATGTACATCACTTATTTTTTAATTTATTTTAAAAAAATTAATTTTTAAAAAAATTGTTTATATATATATATATAAATGAATATTAAAATTATATTTAATCATATAAAATATTTTATAAAATTTTAATTGATTAGTTAATATTTTTAATTAGATAAATTAAAATAATTATTATATTTATAAGTTAAATTCTTTTATCATAACTAATAATTAAGACTTGATCTATAAGTATTAATGATTTTAATTAAAATACTATTATATTTATGCCTTTTAAAAAAATATAAAACATTAATATTTTTAATTATTTTTTATTTTAATTTTCGATTTAAAGAAAAAACAGGTCAAAGAATCATATTAAATTGGTTTGCGTTTTTACTCATCAAATTGATAGTAAACGGATCGAATTAAAATATTAAAATTTTTTACCCGATCTATCCTTTTAACACGAGTTGATGAGATGATTCAATCTATTTTATCACTTTTACTCAAAATGATTTTTAAGGCAATCAAAGATTTTAGTGATAAATATAGTAGGCCCATTCACATTCATACCAAAACATAGGACATAACTAGAAAGAGTGAAGATACAAACAAGATTGTGATAGACACGTGTTTGACCTTGTGAAAAAAAAAAGGTACATTGAATAATTTGATAGCATTTTAAGAGTTGAAATAAAAAATAATTTAAATTAATTTTCTTAAAAAATATGTTCTAAGAATAAAACTGAAAAATAATTTTAAAAGAAACATAATTGATTAAAATAATTATTGTGATATGATCTGTTCCGTATGTGAAATTAAAATGAATATGTCGTTTCACTTTGGTGCCTAGAAAAGTTTGGTAGATTTGGTATAAATAATAATGTGCGTTATGAAATGGAGTAAGGTGACCCACTTGAATGATGTAGGCTGTTTCTAAATTGAAGAAAACATATGTATGGTTAGTTACTTATGAGATCTGAAAAATGCTTGGAAGATGCCTCTTATTCCTTCAGTTGGGCATCTGTTGTGGACTAGTGAGAGATGAGTTAGGTCTATTGGTTTGTCGATTTCACAAAAATTTTAAGAAATCAGAGAAAAGTAGTTCTGGCAAAGACCTCACTCTTCTACACATTGAAAGTGATATTTTAACCCTCTTCCCTTTTCTTCAACTCTACGCATTCGCCTTCATTCAACTGTCATTATGCCACTTGAGCTACATGACTTGCTACACAAGTCAACAAGTTTTAGGACACCTTCGGAAAAAAATGATTTTAACATCACTCTTGCTCATTATACAAAGGTAACATAATTAATAAAATTATATTTATAGATATTCCTGTTGAATATTAAATAAATAATCTTAATGAATATCCATAAATAATAACAATTATTTAATTTCTCATTTATTAAGGACGAGAGTGCGAGTATTATAGTTAACAACAATAAAAGCAGATATTACATAACAATTATAAATACCTATTCAATGGTTTTTATCTATTATAACTCAAATAGTACAACCAAAAATCATAGTATCATCCACCAATTAAAATATATCTACCAAATTAAACCATAAAGAAAAATAACAAAAAATCATAGTACAACCAAAAACCATATCTACCTATTCAATTTGTAAACCCTAAGATATTCACAAATTAAACCATAAAAAGAAAGATAACATATTTACAATAAAGAAAAAACTTACCATAAAAAATAATATGATCAGTTAGAGAGATCAATTTAAGAAATATACAAAAACAACTTAAAAAATTTAAAGATAAATAGTAAATGATATAAAGAAAAATAGTTTTATAAAATTATAAATTTCAAAAACAAAAAACTAAATAACTAAAAATCTAATTTTATATATTTAAACATGACATTAACTAATTCTCTCTGATGAGGTTGAGTTATTTTTATTGTGAGATGAAGGCTTTATTTAGATGAGATTTTCTAGGTTCACTTTACAACACATTTATCACACAATAAGAAATCTACAACAATCATGCCGCTCTCGAAACAAATATGCTATGTACACATTAACATCGATCATTATACATGATTCACATGGATTGCTTCACCTTTATAACAGAATCCTTCACACATCATTATTGTACTTTTTACATATACAATTACAATCCCTATTTACGTAAAATCATTTTAATTTTTTAAAAATATTTATTTTGCTTTCTTAATTCGTCATGTTTTTTTTTTCTTGTTGGACAAGTGTTTGCAGAAAAGGTATTTAAAAGCGTCTCGAACATAATGAATGTAAAGCGTTTCTTATAAATGGATGGAGAACTTTTGAGCTTGCAGCATGTGTTTGGCTGTTTATGCAGTTCACACTTTAACATCAAAATCTTAGCCACCACTTGGATTTGTTAGAATAGGCCTTTGACTTCCATATATATATTTTCTTTTCCACTCTCACTAAGTCTCTCTTTTCACATATACTCAACTTTTTTTAAATTTTATACAAAAAATATACAACCTTTTCAACATGCTAAACATATAATAACATTGAAGTTTATATCAAATGTATTACTATATACTAACATTTATAACTCAGGCTTGCTCTAATTTATTCACAACTAAAAATCATTGTAAATCAAATCAAAATGTTAATAATTATTTATTTTAAATTAATGAATCCACAAATTCTAAAATTTATTGTAATATGTATTAATAAATAAAAAATATGATATATCATATATCCTAAAATGTTATAGATTTTAACGAAATTTGTTGTTTAAGTGTTTTAACGTAATTAAATGCTTTAAAGTTTAACGAATGTGTCCACGATAAAATATGACATATAACAAGTTTTGTACGACAAATAATTATTTTAGTAATAAATTGTTCAAAAATGTAACATTTAAAATTTTATGACGTAATCTTTTTCATACGTAGGTTACTAGGATTATACTAATTATAAATTATATAAATATTTTATAATTTTTTAAAATAATATAATATGTTAATTGATGATTGATTATATTACGAGTGATTTTTTTTAAAGTTTATTTAAAATTGGAGGGTTGTATTTAAGACTGAATATAAATGACTCAAAACTAGATGATTTTATGTTGTCATATAATTTTTTTTGTTTTGATTTCAAATGACAACGGTTAATAAAAATAAATTTGAAGTATGATTCATTTTAAAACGTGGAACTTCATCACGTTTTTATTTTTGAAAAGCGTCTGATAAAGAGGAAGAAAGAATGAATATTTAAATTATTTTAAATTTTAACTTCTAAGTTATGTGAAACTACTTGACATTATAAAAACACTCTTAAAATCAAATACAAATTATTCAAAAGTGAAGAATTATGTATTGTCATTTCTCTATAATTGAATGAAGAAGTTTTATAAAGTTTGATCCAACCAATTTCATTCAATTGATTATTGATTTAATAGGTTGAGTAAAGATTAAATCTCTAGTATTTTTAACCATTTGAGATAAAAGTTAATTTATAGTTGATCTAATAAATAAAAAGTAAAAAAGAAAAAAGAAAATATGAGAAAAATCTCCACGTGGGTAAACCTTATCCATGTCTTTAAAGATATATTTGTAATAAACTCAACTAGAGTGCCTAATAAACAAAAATAATCAACTGAAACTAAGCTAAGCAATCATTACTTAACCACTATAAATACTTGTGTAGGTAAATTTGAAAGTAGTGAAAGAAGATAATCAACGAGAGAAGAAAATCACTAAAAGAAGAGAGTGCATAAAGAAAGAGAAGAAAAATAATATGTAATAAGGGTATATTTTGAAACCTTATATCTAATTTGAGTACACCTTTTATAGTTACTAAAATAAGGAAGGGAGACATTTATCATTTCATTTATTTATAATTATGTATGCTTAGTGAGGTATCTAACCTCATTTTATCTATTTATTTAACTTAACTATCTATATTTATCTCGAATATCCTAATTATTTCTTTATAATTGTAATAATTAAAATTTTAAATTATCTAAAGAAAAATTACATTATAGACATCATATTACACATATATTAATTAATTTAACGAATACTTTAAGTAAATAAATCATATATATAAATAATATGACAAATAATGAGTTTACTTATTATAAACTTGTTTGTAGTTGGAGGTTTAACTTGAGAGATCTAAATGAATTTTCTTTTTACACAAGATGAAATAATTTTGTATAAATTTAGTGACTCTCATTTATTTCGACTAAATAAATAAATAATATATTTATATATGTATGTTATTTTATTTTATATTATATTATTTTTACATATTAGTTATTAAGTTTTAAAATTAAATAAATATAATCTCCTTTGATTCAATAATATTATATCATGTAATATATATCTTCTTAACTCAATAATATTACATATATATATATGTTAAATAATGTTTCAGAATATTTAAGAATTTAATATAATTAAATTTCAAAAATTATATTTATCCATTTTTAAAATATAAATATCAAATTATATGGTAATAACAAAATTTTATTTCACATCGAATACAATAACTAAATATATTTCATCCTTAAAAAAACATATTTCCCCCTTAAAAAACATTTTCATGTAAAATGTAAAAGGGTGATTTCATTACCAATTTATTATATGTTTAAAGCATGAGCTTCTTGTACAACAGGCAACTAATGATTTCAATAATTGTCTATAACTTATTTATTAAGCATATACGTAATAATGAATATATGAAGAAATATAAATTTGTTTTACAAGAAAATCATTAAATAATAATATACCAAAATAATTAATCATTGTATTAACTAAGTTAGATATTATTTTTGTAAATTAAAAATCATTAACATCTAAAATAACTTTTATTATGAATAAAAAATTATAACTAATTTATAAATTAGAATTTAAATTGATTTTTAACAGGTATTAAAAAAAATTACATTCCATGATTTGAATGATTCCCCCTTTAAGTATGTCAATAATAGAAAAAGAGATGTGATTGAGTGTCCTATGTTTGAAGTATATTAATAAAAAAGAAGTGTTTGGGTGAAGTCCATTATTGTTGGTGGGTATTTATTGTTATTGTTTGATTAATGAGAAGGGCCTCCACCGTAAAATGTAGGAACCCTAATGCCATGAACTTCTTTTCTATAAACCATACTCCCATGCTTTAATATTAATACCAGTCAATCAAAACAACAAAGTATTAAATGCATTGTCATCTCTCTCTCTATTATGTACAGTGTAGTTGAAAAGAGTGTAAATATAAACACAGTGCAGTAGGCCTGCACTTTCATCACACATCGCTGTCCACAGCTGTGTTATCCATCGCAAGGAAAATTAAGCCTTTCGCATCAACTGTGTTGAAAATCTAAACCTCCTACCTGTCACAAACACAGTATTTCAAATTTACAACATCTCCGATCCATTTCCACAGGCGCTGCATACCCACCGAATTCTTGTGCAAAGTTTCAGATTATTCATTTATTTTTCTTTCAAGGATAAACTTAAGCTTATATTCTTAATATTTATGTAAAGATTTAAAAGATAATATTTTAGAATTGATAATTATAACATCTCAGATTATATAAAAATATATAATATAGTAGTTCATATTTTAATATAATAAAACAATTCGAATAAGACTTGCAGATAAAGTTTTAAAGTTAGAGTCATCCCAAAATGGATATAATTTAAAACTTTAAACACATATTTCAAAATGATATAACTTATCTAAGAAATCCTAAAAAAACTAAGTTGCAACATCATCTTCCACCAAGACTTGCTCCAGGGGCACATCACCTACCTCTGCTCACATCCAAATAGATAATCATTGCAAAAAGGACACACTACACACAAGGAGACACATAACAAACAGAAGGGTGAGCTAGATATACAAAAAACATGTTATAACGATCACACCCAACATACAAGTTTAATTCAAAGTTATTGGATCACATAACATAACTTGTTACACTTTAAAACTTGACTCGTCCGGACTTAGAATGATTGCCGAGCTATGGCAGGTCATGCACTCGTGGTGACTTCTACTGCTTTGCAAAGTCGTTGCCAATGGGTTTCACCCTACCACACTCACGAGGTTAGTCCGTTATCACTCACCTTGGATCATACTGGAAGCACCCAAGACTAGGACCTCCTACTACTCCTCACGACATAGATCGATCTTCTCTAAGTGAGAAGAAAGACTATTGGAGCTTAGGATAACCCCCAAGACTGAGCTTCCATGCAAATCATTCTAAACATACTAAGGGCACCACCATGGATCCCCTCCTTGAGGATCATGGAATTACGTCCAATAACATAGGGCACCACCATGTAACCTCCCTTTGAGATCCATGGAATTACGTCCATCAACCATACTGTCACTTTAAAACTTAACTCAAGACATGAACACCCAAATACCATAATACTATCACATTGAATCCAAACATATAACCTCACCGATCATACACTATCATAGATACTTCTACACCATTCTAATAATCAAAACATAGTTCAAGGTTATCAGAAAACAGGAATAAAAAGAATAAAAACAGGTTCTGGGCAAGCCGCCCAGTGCACCAAACTCGTTGTGCGAATAACATAAACAATGGATTTTACTCACTCACATTCGCTCAGCACACCAAGCCTGTGCTCTAAGCTAAAGTCCATTCGCTCAACGTACCAAGTCTGTGCGCTTAGCTAAACTGAAAATTCTGCTACACATTATCAGACCCTAAACCCTCGCATAGCGCCCCAAATTCGCTATTCGAATTAAACTAGCATTTTCCCAGGAAACCACCATTCGCACAGCGCCCAGATTCGCTATGCGAATCACCAAACAGAGAGCAGCACCCTCCAGTCATTCGCATAGCGCACCAGCTCGTACAACGAATGACTCAAATAGAGAGCACCATCAGCAGGGACTCGCTATGCGAGACCATTCACATAACGAGTCTACATAATCTGCATAACGCAAATTCTACAGAATTATGCACTAAAACACCCCCTTACCATTTCTAGGCCTTATCTCCAATTCCTAACACCTCTAATTCATGTTTTACACCTAATTAAACTTGTCTAGATGTTCCTAAACGTTCCTACTACAATTCTAACTTGATTACAACTCAACTTTTTCTCCTCAACATCAATTTCCACAACTTGAGGACCCTAAACCCAATTCTAACACTTTGCACCTATTTGGAGCACTTTGGTGACTCAAACAAGTCACAATACACTTGCTAAGACTGCCCCAACAGACCACGATAGTTCCTGACCACTACTTCTCAAAATCACTACCTCACTTCCTTTATAATAACCTAAAACACTATCAAAACTCAAAATTTTCTATCTAACCAAAGTTATAACAGATTTCACACTTCAAACACTTCCAATCTGATCAATTATAGCAATTTAAACTCATCCAAATCAATTCCAAACATCACAACACAGTTTCATAGATTTGAGTTTCAGCACAAACCACACCATAAAATTAAGACCTCAAATACCACTCTAAAAGCACACCAATTCAAATTTCAACATACATACATATCATACCACAAATTTAAAGAAGTATTCCAGCTCTCCTTACCTCAAAACTTCACAGCCCAGCTCAAAGACTCACCTTAACCTTGAGTTGTGAGAAACCTAGACAGCACCCTACACACCACCACTTGGTGATCAAGAACAACTCTTAGAGTTAGAATCGGACAGGAAATGCAAGAGAGGAAGCATAAGACGCATGCAACCAGCAGAGATTGCATGGTTTAGGTCCAAAACAGCGAAGGAAAGGGAAAAACAGCTTACCGGTCCGAATGAAGAAAGTGATCAGTCAGTTGTGGAGTCCTCTACGCTGCGGATACTTGGGCACCACCTGATTGGAAATCAAATGGTTCAGATAGGAGGAATGGTAGAGAGAAGGCATATGAACTTGAAGAACTGAGTTCTAGAGAGATAGAAGGATTTGGCTAATAAACCAGGATGTTCTAAAATTATATTTATACTGGTGAATATGTTTTAACAATAAAATATAGTTTCATTAACATAATACACCTATCAGCTTTCTAATTCTAATTTTTCAGGTTCTCACAATAATAATTTAAAAATAATAAAATTCAAATATGAAAGAGTTTTATTATTTTAAAACATATTATTTTTTTAAAAATAACTTTTTTAGACTTTTTTTAATTTTTACAAGAACCGGTAAGATTAACAACTGTCTTTTTCTACTCCTTTTCCGTAATTCTCTCACTTTTATTTTGTCTCTCATCGTTTGTCTCATGCGTACTTTTCTCCTTATTTTTTGTTGTTGTTCTTTTTTTGTTAAGAACTGGGCTTTTTACATTTTAAAAAAACTAGTTCTATGTATAGTAGGGGTGTTGCTCCCTCCACCACCCCAAGTGCTTCTGCACCTCTCCACTACTTTTTTTATTCCAAAAATACTCTACATCTTCTCACTATTTTCTTTTATTCCAAAAATACCTTACACCTCCCCAGTATCTTCAACAATCTTTCTCTTTCTCTCTCTGCATTAATGGAGCATTCATATGGCTTAGATTTAAACTTGATATATTACAAAATATAAATTTCAGGAAACTTCAATATTAGTGCTTCTACCACTTCCATTTTATAAACTTAAAAGTTAGATGCAAATACAAAATAATAAACACAATAATATTAATAGTAAATAATATATTATTATTATTATTATTATATACTAACTTTATAATGACGAAAGAACTAAATAAATTTCAAATCTTTAACAAATAACTTTTCTTTTATATTTAAGTATTTAATAATATTTTTATATTATTTATCTAATAAATTAAATACTTTATTCAAGTTATTTGAGTCAAACATGTTGGTAAGTTAAAACATAATATAATGTTAAAAATTATAGATATTAAATGTAAAAAAAACACACATATATATAAACATTTTTTTAGAAATTTAGAACAAAATTTTACCATTTGTTAAGTAATTTGAAGAAAAAAAAATATTGAACAGTGAAAATAAGATTGAATCAAACTTATTTAAGGAAAAATGTAAATAAAATTTTGCAATGTATCACAAGTTTAAATCTGAGCCATGTGAATGTTTCATTAATGTAGAGAGAGAAAGAGAAAGATTGTTGAATATAGTTGGGAGGTGTAGGGTATTTTTGGAATAAAAGAAAATAATGGAGAGATGTAGAATATTTTTGGAATAAAAAAAAATAGTGGGTAGATGCAGGAGCACTTGGGGTGGTGGAGGGAGCAACACCAGTGTAGTAGTCATATCAACTCTTTCCAACAGTGCAAATGAGATAAACTTTATTTAATTTTAAAATAAATAAAAATACTGTCATGCACTCAATTTTTTTATATTTATTTAATATTATAGTTTCTTTTTCTTTTTTGAAAAATACAAAATTATTATTTTCATGATTATTTTATTTTTATAATATGTGTCAATGTAGCAAATAAGGCAGATATGCAAATTAGTCCCTCTGTTTTTTTAGATGGATATGTTTCTTACGATAATCTTTTTATAATAAAACTGTTTTATTATGTAAACTGTGAATCGAAATTAAAAGTTAACCCTTAACGTTTACATGTATAGTTTGAATTTTTAATACTTTTTTTTTTCCTTTTACGTTTATGTCTTTTGTTTTCTGCACTTTCTTTTCGAATTGATATTTATTAGAATGTTGTTGGTTTAATTTTATTTGGGATGTTATTAATAAGGAAAGAAGGATGACGACACATACATCAATAATAGAGCTAGAGCTTTTTATTTTACTTGGGTTTTCTTTCTCATTTTTTTTTATTGTGCAATAATAACGAAAACACTATTGGAGTAAGGGTTTGATTTCCTGCGAAGAAATGGTGGTGGTTTGAAGATTCAATTTTCTGTTGGCTTTGACTATATTTTTTTTTTTCTTGAGTGACAAAATCAAAATCGAAATTCATTTCTTACATTGGTTCATGTTTTCCAAAGAAACACTGTAACATCCCGATTATATAATAATCAATATTATATAATAAGGACGTTAACATTCAAATATAGAGAACAGTCGGAAATTTGACGTGTAATTAAATGTAATAAATTACAGTCATCCAAACAAAAGAAACTGGAAATTCAAACTTGAACAATTGAAAGGATTAAACACTACAAGTGTTCAATCAATAAATTCTAAGGAGACTATTCTGCAAAATCAACAACCTCCAGCTATTGCTCCAAGGGAAACTCCGCGACAACATCTGCTCCCATCCAAGTGGATGATCATCGCCAAAGAAACATACCCAAACAGCACATAACAAAAACAATGCAAGGGTGAGCTAGATATAAAAACATGTTATACAGATAGAACAGTTAAATTCAATGTTTTCATACTTAGATTCGTATAAAAGAACAATTAGAGCAAATTCATTAAACCATAATTCCATCCACTCATACAACATGCAAAAGTCATCCAAACATGGTAAACCAACATTACAATACTTGTTACTTTATACCCCGACTTGTTACTTTATAGACCGACTCGTTACTCCATAGACAGACTCGTCCGGACTAGAATGAATTTTGTGTAGCTTCGATGTTCGTGCACCCGGGTGATGTAGTAACTGGAACTCTCATCAGCTGCCACCCGAGGTTAGTCCTATCTGTCCCGATACCCTAGGACTAGGACCTCCTGCCGTTCCCACACATGACGTACCCCCTCTACGTGAGGACGAGTACTCACGGAACATCAGGATGAACAACCGGCTAAGCTTCCCACATTCATTCTTTACACCAACTGATCTCACCGAGAGATCTAAATTTCCGATTCAATCCGACCATTTTAAATCTCATGATATTTCTTTTGGATCAACAATGTACATCATAAACCACTTACAACCATACCCTTTCAACCAATCTTGATTACATGAACATGCATTCATAAATTGCAACCGAAATATTTAAATAACATAATTTACTGTTACTTTGAATCTTAACCCCAATTATGAAAAATCAGATACCACCATATTATCCCAACATATCTCATACATTCACATAATTCATGTCATAGATAATATTCCAAACATTGGTACACATAATTCAATCCGAAAGCAAAGGAACTTAAAATTCAACATATTTGTAAAATACTATTTTGACGAGTACTGTTCACTGGACACTATTGGACGAACGCTCACTCAATTTAAGGACGAACGCTCACTCAATTAAAGGACGAAAATCAATGTGTTAAGGACGAACGCTTCACTATTTGGACGAACGCTCCACATTTTGGACGAACGCTCAACAATTTGGACGAACGCTCCACAATTTGGACGAACGCTCCACTATTGGACGAACGCCAACTATTTGGACGAACGCTCATATATGCAACTTAAGGACGAACGCACATACTATTTATTTAAGGACAACGCTCACTGGACGAACGCTCATTGGGAAGGACGAACGCTCTCTGGACGAACGCTCACTGGGACGAACGCTCGCGGAGAAGGACGAACGCTCTCTGGACGAACGCTCACTGGGACGAACGCTCACGGAGAAGGACGAACGCTCTCTGGACGAACGCTCACTGGGACGAACGCTCACTGGGAAGGACGAACGCTCTCTGGACGAACGCTCACTGGGACGAACGCTCACTGGGAAGGACGAACGCTCTCTGGACGAACGCTCACTGGGACGAACGCTCACGGAGAAGGACGAACGCTCTCTGGACGAACGCTCACTGGGACGAACGCTCACTGGGAAGGACGAACGCTCAAAAGCACGGACGAATACCATTTGATCACTAAGAGGACGAATACTGTTTGGACGCTCACTTAATAGGCCGAACACTATCAGATTACAAAGAATACTGTTTGAATGAACGCTCAATAAGACGAACACTATCAGATTAAACACGAAGAGACCGAACGTATATAGGCAAATACTACAAAACCGAACATGTAATTACTGTTTGGACGAATGCACATACAGTCAATACTATGAGACCGAACGCTAAAATAGGATTAAAGGACGAACGTTGACGTTCGCTGAACAAAACCGAACGCTCTTAACAATAGGACGAACGTTAACAAAACCATATGGACGAACGTTAGCTATTTTGGACGAACGTTAGCTATTTTGGACGAACGTCCAATTTGAAATCAAATTGGACGAACGGCGTTTCTGCAGAATTCTGCAGAATCGCGTGCAGTGTTCCAGAACTCAGAAACTTCATTTTTCAACTCAAAAATACCCAGATTTGCATCAACCACAGCATCATTCAACAATCAAACGAATAAAATCTAACTCCCCTTACCTCTTGAAGACCTCCTAGCAAATCTTGAACCAAGAAATACAAGTGTCTGGATCTCCTTCCAACTCCAAAGTTCTTCACTTCTTCTCTCCCAGCAACTTTCAAACTCTCTTCCTTCATTTCGGCTTTTCCTCCTTCCATCCTCTCTGTTTGCTCATTCCTTTATGCCCTCCACAAGTATTGTTGCAGACCGTGACAACATTCAAGCTGGACTAAGAAGTGTTGTTCTTCATTACTGTGCAAACCTCTTCCTTCTTCATTCTCCATATAAGAACGTGACTTCTCTGCTGGTGCTGGTCCAAGCTGCTGCCATGGCTTTGCTGGAACGTGGCCTCCGTCTGCTGCTGGACTGTGTTGATGGAGCTGCTGTCGCTACTGGATCAGCTGGCTGGTGGACGTATGTGCTCCTCCTTCTTCACGGTGGCATATCCATACACATCCCATCTCTCTTCCGCGCATGCTGTAATGGAGATAGTTGGACTCCTCTTCTTCCGTTTTGGTGGCTCGGTGTGTGCTTCCTTGCCGTCGCCATGCAGCTCTTTAAGGGCTCTGAGCTCTTCCATTTCCAGATTTTGCAGCAAGCCTATTGCTCCTCCAGATGCAGCACCGAACACCCCTCTCAGAGATATGGCAGCAAGAATTCTACTCTTCCCGAAGTTCAGAACCAACACCCCATGAATCCATGGCTTCTTACTTTTAAGGGAAAACAAATAAATTGGACCCTCCACTGCTGGAAGAACCACAACCGTTCCCTTCTACTCCTTGGTGCAGTGTCCATTAACGAAGGAGATGATGGTGTCTCCCTTAGTGGCTGAAGCACTCCAAAGTGGGAAGACCCACTACCCATTTTGATGCTGCCGAAAGAATGGAGCCCCCACCACTTACAGTTGCACCATCTGCTGTTAGATAACCGCCCCTCCCTCTTCCAGAAACGTGTAGCCACCCACATGAGGCCCACCTCCACCACAATTCTTTTCCAAAGAATATACGGTCCTTACAAACACTACAATAAAATGAATAGTTATGAACTTTGTCACTTTAGAGTGATTTGTATTAAAAGAATTTATTTATAAAGTTGAAGAATAGTTAATGAATAGAAAAGTTAATTTTAGGATAAGGCGAATTTAATTGAGTTAAATAGATTCAAGAGTATCCAAATTCTAAGAGTATTCAATACCATTGAATATGTAAAGTTTAATTTTTTTTTATGTTTCTAAATATTTATGCTAAGTTTGACTTTCCTAGTCACAAACTCTTCTTTTATCCATCAAAAAATTTTATATGATACATGACATTGCTAAGTTAAAACAAACTAAAAAATATTAATTTTATTATAATTTTTTTTATCTGTATCAAACTTGACAATGTTCAATATAAATGAACACATTTAAGTCTAACTCAGAATAATATTCAACATAAATTTACGTTGGACACTACCATATTCAATGTAAATTTTGTATCATGTATTTTACATAGAATGTAAATTTATGTATCTACACTAACTTTGGACTTATGTCTAACATAAAAAGTTTAAAATAATTAACGTTAAAGATATTTGTTATTTAAATAAACTTGTTTAAACCCACACTTAAGCATGCAATCAAGCAAATAAAAACATTTAACTCAATTACGGTATTGTATGACCACATGGTCATGCTTACGTGATAGACTGTATGATCATCACATGAGACACCGAACGGTTAAATCACTGTGAGATGATCATTAAAATTAATTACTTCAAAGCAAAGTGTGATTACCATCAATTAGATTATGATTAGATTACCGTTAATCTAAAGTTCATTATAAAAACTATAAATACATGTTTGAGGTAAAAAAGATAGATGATTGCATTTAATATGCATTAATTATTATAACTGTCAAACAATCACTAATTTTGGCATCAGACTACCTTCTGCAGGTAACTTCTAAATTTGATTGAATGAACATCTAAGATAAACCTAGCGAAGACTAGAGGTGTGTTTACTTGAGGGAGTGGATTTGAAGAAGAGGAAGTGAATGAATTTTAGAATAAATTGTGTTGTTTTTTTAAAGAGATTTGAAGGTGATTAAGAATGAATTAGAAAGTAAAGTTTATAAAAAGTTTGTGTAGGACATGACCTAGATAAAAAAATGTTTTAATAGATAGAAAATGAATATTACTAAATTGTCCTTAATTATAATAGTAATATAAAATGATATTTAAGAGTAATATTATATATATATATATATATATATATATATTATAAAATATATATTTAATTAGTTTAAATTAAATTTAAAGAAAAAAGAAAAATATATTAACGAACTACAACACAAAACTTAAAAAAAATCATATGAACCATGTGGGATAGGTAAAATATGCACCATAGAATTCGTTCACCAAAGAATCTGATTGCCCCCAACCCATAGAACTAATGCAACTTCATGAACCTGTAATGGAAAATAATATATGAATATTTTTGTAAAAGCGTATAACCTCCACATATTTCATTCGTAAATCCTCTCTTCATAATATTTTACCTATCCACAAATCATCGTCCATGAATCATCAAATACAAACATATAATCACCCACAATTTCTTTCCTTCTAACAATAAATATACCAAAACAAACACACCCTGAAACTTGGACAATAAAACATACATTACAGTGTAAAAGATATAACATCGACTCCATCATCAAAACAATTCCTATTAGAAAAATTATTATTATTATAGCATCGATCGAAATATCAGAGTTAAAGAAAACTTTACATAATCTCTAAAGGTCACAAGCTTCATATTTAACAGTTTATGGTTGTATTTTTTTAATATTGATTTTTTTTATCGACATTTTTTTTAATTTGATTATATAAATTCTATAACGTTTATTAAAAGTAAAAGTTAGATAACTACGGAAAAATAAAAAAGAAAGGAAGAACGAGGAGAATTGGACCACTATAAAGACAAGCTGAAGCAAACCTAACATATACATGTGAAAACAACCGTAAGAATCAAAGATTTTCTGGTGAAAGTGATTTCATCTTTTATGGTATTCGATTTTATCCGCAACACCGTGGACAAACAGTATCGAACTGTAAGAATCTTAGCACAAATTTCTGGCTTCTCTTATTTAAGCATGACGTGAATAGTATGGTCCGCTTTTTAAGTCTGTAGTGCAATGATTTTATTTTAACCAATTTAATGCAACTTTAATTTTTCCATAAATTAATGCAAATCACATTAAAATAAAGAAGAATTTTAGTTAAACAACGAAAGCAGACATCAATTCAGTTTGACACTAAAAATAGACTCAAATTTTAGTTACTCCTAAAAATAATACTTTCGTTTTAATTATTAAAACAAAGTGACTTTAATCGATTACAAAATTATTTTAATTAATTAAAATAGAGTCAGCATGATAACTTTGAGTTTTAAACGATCTTAACATATTAAAATGTCATGTTAATATATTAAAACGTTTTTTCTTGTATTTCTAGCAAATTTAGGAACATTTTTATCTATTAAAGCATAACTGTAACTGCAAGTCATAAAGGACCACACAATATTTTTAAAAGCTTTTGCAACTTAATAAATGATTAAATCAAGATTAAGGAAGTACTTACAACACGATTAAAACAAAAAATTACAACTAAAATCTTAAAACAAACACAAAAATAACATCTTCAACAGTACATAAAACTTAACATATTATGATTGAAAACATCAAATGTAATCTTCAAACTTACAATCATCAAATCTTTAAATTTCGAACTTTTATATAAACACACTTCCCGCAACATTGAATTTCAACTATTTCTTTTTTATGACTCAAGAATTTGACTTGAGATTTTATATTGATATAAAATAATAAATATTAACCGATTTAGTGAAGTTAACAAATATATCATAAAACCAATACCAGAAAGTCAAACATATAGTATTGTATGTTCTATTTACTACATAACTATTAACTATCAATGACTTTACCATAAACTCTGTGAGTAACTGTTCACTGTTCACGTCTAATCAATTTTCCTAATTGTCTTAAATTGCAAAAATACATTTCTCGTGTTCAGTAATTTTAAAAATTAAAAGTGTAGAAAAACTTTTGAACATGAATTTGGTCATAGGTGGTGAATAGAAGATTTATTATTTAAAAACATATTTTTATTTTATTTATTTAATATGATAAATAATTATGTTTTGATAAGAATAACATATCACTCTTTTAATCTTGTAATAAATATTTATGATTTTTATTTTCTCAAAGATGTTAGTTCATAATAATAATAATAATAATAATAATAAAAAAGCTAATTATTTCTTAAATGTAACATATTTGGACTCGGGGCAACTAAAGAATGAGGTTAAAATGGCCGGTGAACAGTGGTTCTAATTTCATGGATCCATGGCCCAACTTATACCAGCTCTATATTTCCAGGGCGAGCGCTTCATCTTACACCTCCAACATCTCATTCTGCACCTCCGAAAATTTCATTTTTAACCTTCTGACATCCTGCACCTCCAACTTTTTTAAAAATTTTATTTATTCTCTTTCTTATTAAAGATATTTTAATAACTATTCTTTAATTTTCTTCTCTTTCTTATTAAAGACACTCTACACTACCTTAAAAATAATTCTAATTTAATTTAAAATTTAAATATTATTTAATATAATTTTATATTTTAATAATTATTAAAATATGATTTATATTATAGTAATAGCTATATTAAAAAAATAAAAATAAAATAATTAAAATAAAAATAAAATAAAATAATAATAATAATATAAAATTTGACTTAATATATTCAAATATATTAAATTATATTAAAATATTAAAATAAATTAAACAATTATTAAATTGAAAATAAAAACAAATTTTTTTAAAAATTTATTTATCGGATATCCATATCTGATTATAAATTTATCGGAGTTAATATCCGACTAACGTTTCTAAAATTTTGTTTCTTATTTAAATTTTAATAATTATTTAATTTAATTTAATATAATTTAATATATTTAAATATATTAAATGTGATTTTTAATATAATTTTTATTTTTATTACTTTTACTCTTATTTTAGTTATTATTAGTTTTATTTTTTAATAAAAATATAAATCATATTTTAATAATTATTAAAATATAAAAATATAATAAATAATGCTATAATTTTAATTAAATTAAATATTGATTAAATTTTAAATAAAAAACAAAACTGATTTTCGATAACAAGTTTTTAAAAAATTTTGTTTTTATTTTTAATTTAATAATTGTTTAATTTATTTTAATATTTTAATATATTTTAATATATTTGAATATATTAAGTCAAATTTTATATTATTATTATTATTTTATTTTTATTTTTATTTTAATTATTTTATTTTTATTTTTTAATATAGCTATTACTATAATATAAATCATATTTTAATAATTATTAAAATATAAAATTATATTAAATAATATTTAAATTTTAAATTAAATTAGAATTAATTTTAAGGTGGTGTAGAGTGTCTTTAATAAGAAAGAGAAGAAAATAAAAAAATAATTATTAAAATGTTTTTAATAAGAAAGAGAATAAATGGAATTTTTAAAAAAGTTGGAAGTGCAGGATGTCAGAAGGTTAAAAATAAAATTTTTGGAGGTGCAAAATGAGATGTTGAAGGTATAGGATGAAGCATTCTTCCAGAACATCATTCTCAAACCCAAAAGAAGAAAAAATATTTGCGTTTAAACAATAAACAAGACTGTTATATTTATTTGTGGAAATAAATTTAAAAGATTTCAATTTTTTTAAATTAGAAATAACTTTCTAAGAAGGCTTTGATTTTAGAGAACAATTTTGAGAATTTTCAGAAAAAAAGTTTTGGTAATTTATAATTTAGGTTAAATATAAACTTGTAATTTCAGTTAATATGATTAAATTCAAATTAATTAAGTTGAGTTATTTTATTTTATTTTTAGATTTGGTCAAATTTAATCTAATTCAATTTAACTCGATTTTTTATGGGTTGGATAAGAACATTTTATATGCAAAACCTAAAATCGACCAAAGTTATTAAACAACACAATAATAATAATAATCTAAACTATTCATTAAATTATTTAATTATTCAAATACTAAATAATATAATATTTTTTATAAATTAATGTAAAAGATAAAAAAAGTGAAATTATAATGATTTTACTTAAACTCACCCCTGAGCACAATCTTGCGAAGTAAGATATTTATTTATAATATGTTTGATTGGATAATCCATTTTAAAATTTGAAATGAACCAATGGAAGCATTCTATACTAATTAAACATAGCGGTAAAGTGATGTTTTTAATTTTTGGGAAAGCTTTGGAAAACATAAAATAACACATTATAAAGGTCTATAAGGTTTTTGAAATTAGTTTTTAAAGACAAAAAATTATTATTGAAAATTGTAGTAATTTAATAATACAGAAACTGAACAAATCTTTGAACATTGAGTAATTGATTAAAAAATTTAATAGAAACCTGAAGAATTTCTTTTCCCAATGCGTCTTCAACATTAATTTAACTATGTATGGTAACATTTGAGAAAGTTTTTAAAACTGAAAATAATACTGTTTAGATCCTTATTAAGTGGATAAGATGTAATTTTATTTTTCTTATGTTTGGTAATGTGGTAAGTCTTAAAGCTTTTTAGTTTATTGGACTTTTACTAAAATTAAAATTAATCAACAATAAAATAATCTGATAGGTTTTTTATGTAAAAAAAAGGACTTCCACACGATAGACTCTGAAAGTCAGATAAACTTTCTAGATTATACATTTTCAAAATAAAAAATAACTTTCGAATTATATAATAAAAGAAATTATTGTAAAAATAAATAACTTATAGATTATATAATTAAAAGTAAAACAAATTTTCTAATTTTAAATAAGAGAAATTAGAGATTTTCATATTTACAAGAATGAAAAAAATGAAAATACAAAAAGAAATCTGTTTTTAGTTTAATAAACATTTTATAAACGATAATTTTTTAATTTAAGATATATATGCATTTTAATATTCAAATTTACAATTATTAGTCAAATAAATATCAATTAATTTATTTAATATTCATATGATAAAAGAATATTGATAACGCTTAATTAAGTTTCCATTGCATTGCGTATATGAGAGTCACATTTATTTATTTATAAAGAAAGACCAACATGGAAAATTTCACTCCATACACTTATTATTAAAATATCAATTACTTAAAATTATGATAAAATATTAAAAATTATAATTAATATGATTTAATAATTTTATATAATCTAAAATTAATTATAACCGGTATCAATTTATTTTTGTTGTCATATTATTTTATAAAATGAAAAGATTCTCTGAGAGAAGCTAAATCTGGCGGTGAACGGTTGTTGTGCGAAGAGGGTGACCAGCCACTCTAAGTACAACAGTGTGAATAGTTTCATCAAATAGTTAGAGTTATGTTCTAAAATCAACTCCCTGCACAGAAATTTCTAATTTCAAATGGATTGGTTTTCTCAACTCTGTGTGGCTGTCTCCATTGCGTTCGTAATCGCATTCAGAGCTCACAGGAAGAAATCCCTCAGCAATTCTGGCGCTATTGCAGGGTTCTTCGTCATGGCTCTTCACATTTTTGCGGGATACAGGTTATTTTTCTTCACCCTTCTCCTCTTTTTTGTTCTGGGGTGCTCCAAAACAATAATCTTTGTGTTTCCTTGGTTTATGGGTCGTCAAGGTTTGGGGCTGTGCTGCTTGCCTTCTTCTTTTCTTCGTCCGCTCTCACAAAGTTTGGAGAGGATAAGAAACGAACACTCGATTCTGAATTCAAAGAAGGTGGACAAAGAAATTGGTGAGTTCTTACTTTTTTGTCTGCATGGAGGTTTTTGATTTTGAATATCTTTGTGAAAGTTCAACTGGTTGTGTGTTTTTCAAGTTAGGAATGATTGCTTCCCTATTTGGATGTATTATTCTGTGGAGTTACCCATATGATGATTGAGATATTTCTTTGGTGTCGCTAAGTTAAGGAAATGTTGGAAGTTTCACGTTTACCCGTGATAAGGACACTTTAAGGAGCATTTAAGTGATTGCAAACCTCTCTCTTTACCTGTTTTCCGAGGTTGTCATAGTCATGAATTAAAGGTTATTATTTGTTAGATAAATTGTTTCAGCGAGTTATTATTGAATTATCTAATGTCTAGTTATATATATACACCAGATGAATCATTTTACAAGTGGATTCTTTTGATAGAGTTAGGTTTAAAATCTTTCTTACCGGGATGACTTTGGGGTTTTTTCTTTCTCTATAAAATCTTTCACATAAAAGTTTGTCATTTTAGTTTTTACCTCTATGTACGAGGATCCCAACGTTATCCCTACTTAGTTTTTGTCTTTTGTCTAAATATTCCTTGTTTTTCTATCTTTCAGGATACAAGTTCTGGCCAATAGTGGCATTGCCTCGGTTCTTGTTATAGCTATATGGGTGCTTACTGAAGGCCAGGATAAATGTTTGAACTCCAAAGACTCACCTTTGATCACGACTCTCATTGGTGCTGTTATTGGCCATTATTCCTGTTGCAATGGGGATACTTGGTCTTCGGAGCTTGGAATTCTCAGTGAAGATAAGCCCCGTCTAATCACAACCTTCAAGGTGAATAATGTCTTGGTCAAAGTCCTTTATTCTTCCGATCATTCTGTCCATATTTGGTGTTTTCTTCTTTAGTTCAACTTATTCATGAATGTTTGTCATTAAGTCTTAGGAATTTTCCTCAATTAATGTGTTTGGTAGTTGATGTTACAAGCTCCATTTCCCATAATCTTGGCCATTTTCTTGAAAGTCACCCTTGTTCAATTTGGATTAAAATTCAATTTTGGTCATCCTAACCGTGTCAGACACACTCCCTTATTCAACACAACCGAACCCTTGTATTCTCCTAACTTCATTCTGCAGATTTTGTACATTTTATACAAATACAAACAAAAATAGAACGATAGAATTTTATTAGTTGATGCTAACTTTTAAAACATTGGTTGTTATCTTTTAATTAAAGATTTGTACTTAAATGCTAGTTTTATATGTTGCACTATGCCCATGTTGTGTCTTCCAATTTCTAAATTTTGTCATATCCCTTGCCGATGTTTTATCCGTGCTCTCAGTTTAATCTTTTGTTGTTATTTTTTTTGCAATCTAGTTGCTCTCAGATCAAATTCACACCTATTAGTCCCTCAATGGACCACCTGATTCTGAGAAATATGGAATGTAGCCAAATTTAGCCTCGTTTTGATATATTATTAGAATAGTCTTTACAAGGTTAAGTTTAGCTTTATGTTAGTGATAAATTGCTAAATAGGGTGACATGTACTAGACGGACACTGTAGCATATGATTCTAATGATGATAGCTAGTTATTCCATCTGGCTCGCTTTACTATGGAATTGAAGGATTAAATGTGAAACTTGCTTACTGAGGGACTAAATTGAGACTAAAAATAGGTTAATGAGGGAAAATACGACTTTTGTCAAATATTCAACCTAACCATTTCATGAGTGATGGAAGTGAGTATAACTGGAGGCCACCCTTGGTGGGGGCATTGGGAGCACTTAAGGGTGATCAATGATGTTACAATGTCATTAACATTCACATTGTAGGGTAATGCAACAACCCTGCCCTTAATATGCCATGAATAGGGATATTATTCTAACACCCATATCAGTTTCATTCCTAGAAATGACAAATTCGTGAAATTTATTTGAGGTCTGAAACCTCCAGGGGATTTTAAGATTCTGGGCCTCCCTAAATTATTTCTCACATTCTGTTCTTATGGCATCCGTGTAAAAGGCATGTGGCTTATTGCATAGTGGGTCTTTAAGTAGAAAATTCAGATAGAATGTTGCTACTGAGTTTCAGAAATTGTGGTTACAAATTCATTTCTTTTGATTATCAGCATGTGAAGAAAGGTACAAATGGTGGTGTGACAAAAACAGGAATTCTCGCAGCTGCAGCAGCTGGAAGCTTCATTGGATTGTCGTTTGTTCTTCTGAGTTTCTCAACTACAAGATGTGAGTCTAGTACAGTTTTTAAGCAACTACTGGTCTTACCCATTGCCACCCTTGCAGGACTATGTGGAAGTCTCATTGACTCTCTCTTGGGTGCAACCTTGCAATTCAGTGGATTTTGTTCTGTTCGCCGCAAGGTAAATTTACTTACACCACCTATAAAGAATACTCTTCACATTTAGCATAATGCTTGAATTTCTATATTGTTGCATTGAGTTTGTTGAACAAATCTTCAAATTAGTGGGAGATGATTACTGGGGCAAAGTTACCATGATAAAAGGCACCATGAAACCCTCCTATATTAATTTAGATATCTGATACTTGAAATTTCTCACACGATTTTGTAGGTTGTTGGAAAGCCAGGACCAACAGTGAAAAAGATTTCTGGTTCCAATGTTCTTGACAATAATGCAGTGAACTTTGTGTCAATACTGTTGACCTCATTTTTTACTGCAATCGCTTGTTGGTACATTTTCTGAAGTCATCAAAAGAAGCAATTGTGGCCATAAGGTCCCAGAGTTCAAAAACTTGTGACTCTGGTGTTAGACTGTATTCTCATTCTTCAATCGGTAATGTGGATTGCATCAACATTTGATTCACAACAATATATGATTCTAGAATACAGTCAATCTTTTATTTTCTTTGGTGGAAGGAGGCGACATTTTTAGCATATGATAGTTTATTAATTTACCGTCCATATCAAAGAAACACTTGCCATCGTGAAATTATTTTGTTGTCAGCAAAAGCAGCAAAAAGGGTCATGCATTAGCTGGTTATTGTTGCACAGTTAAACAGCATGCCTTGTACTTATGCATATAGTTAGAATAGGTTTTTTATTGTGGTAACGAGAAATAGAGTTAGTAACTATTAGAAAGATTATATTGTTCATCTTTATTATTCTCACTCTTAGTAAAACAAAATAATTTTCAAGCTCTTACCTTGAAATATAGTCGATGGTAGTATGTAGTCGGCAGTTTCTTTTACTGACCCATTAATTTAATTTTATTTAGAGGATGTATTTTGAAATGTAAATTTTATATTTAAAATATATAATTTAGAATATAATTTTTTGTATTTTAGAAAGTATAATTTGAAATATAAAAATTGCATTTTGAATTTTACAATGCAGAACGTACTTTTAATCTTGTATTCTGCATAATGTAAAATATATAAAAAAAATGTATTTGGGATGGTATATTTTGTAGTACAAAAATTTATGGGATGTAGAAAACTAGTGGCTTATATGAGATATGGTTAATACTTTTTATTTGTACATCACCTTATTATTATTAACTACACTCTTGTAAAAAAGAAACTAGAATAAAAAAGTTTCTTCTAGAATGTTTAGTTTAGAAAAAAAAATTAAGATGAATTACATGTTTCAAAAAACTAAAAATGCATTTTATGTTACGAGAAATTTATTCTTAGAATTTTATTATAAAAATTCTATTTCAAAAATTTTCTTTCAGAATAATGTTTTCGAAATTCTAAAAGAAACGTTTCAGAAAAGATAAATCAAATATTCGAAGAATAAAATAATTATGTTAAAAACTTGATTGTTTGAGGAGTGCAATGGAGTTTTGTTAGAGTGATAATGGCTTTTTCATACTTTCTCAATTTTCACGAGAAAACTCACCTACCCATCCTTCACTCCAAATCCATTCTAGTTGGCCTAATCAAACCCAAACTTTATATTCTAATTCTTTTAAATCCATCAACCCTAAATTGTGTGATCCAAACACGGCCTGCATAATATTTTAGTAATAGAATGAATTGTTTTCATATATTTCGTGGACCTCACATTTTACCAAATATTATCTATTTTAAAAAATAAATATTTAAAACGTTTAATAAAAGTAGTATTTTAATAAAATTATTTCAAAATTTATGTCCATTTTAATCTTTAAAACTACAAAAAGACAACTTCTCCAGGTTATTTTTTATTATCGTATTTTTCATCTCCTTTTCCTACTCTTAATCTCTAAAATTTAATTTTTAAAAACTGAAACCAAGAAACAAACACACCCTTATGTACTTCCTCCAACGACATTAAAACGTTCTTTAGTTTTCGACGTTTGAAAATGTTTTACCTACATTACTCTCGTACCAAACAGATGGAGGCATGCATGCATGCATGCATGGGACAGAACATCTAAATATAACTACTTGATGAATCTGTAAGGGTTTGGCTTTAGTTTTGTGGTAAAAAACAAATAAGCATTGTTCTGCCACTAGTAGATGTAAATTCAAAGCTGAACTCATAGAAACTGTTGAATACCATGCCTACTCAATTTTGGACCCCAAGAGGGCTCCAGTTCATCACTCTGCTCTACAATCACTATGCCTTTTGCCGACAACATAACACGATAAAGGGTCCCAAAATATTCATACTTTATTCTTCATTTATAACCATTACACATTATCACTGGAGTAACTTGCGCTAAATTAAAATATTCAACATGGAAAGAACACAAAAAATGGTACTTGTTAGGTCTATGCCTCCTTGATCATAAAGTAATTTTGCAAAAAAAAAACTTATCACAACCATAAGTCAAAAGTAACACACTCATATCAGAAAGTCTCATGTTCTTCTGTAATTATTACTTTTAGATAGATAGATACAGAGAGAAGGGAGTATATGGTCACTCTTATCTAGGGGCAGCAGCAACATAACACATCCAAACAGCACTCACAGGTCTCATAGCAGCAGAAGCAGCAGCAGAAGGCGAACAAACTGCAAGTGCAAATCCCAATGAAAATCCCCACCAGTCAAAAAATGACAGCAAAAAACAAAATAAAATTGATAACAGTACAAACTGTGAAAGAAAAAGAGAAATGATGAAGTGTCGAGAAGAATGAGAGCAACATGATGAAAATTGAATGATCTGTGTGGTAGAGTGACAACAACAATGATAAAAACAAATTTAAGAAATAAGTATACAAACCAAGCGTAAAGGCATCCCTTTTCTTGGTGGCGTCTGCGAACGTGTTCCACATAACTTGTTTCTTGGTACTGTGGAGGTGCATACATTTTTCCCCTTTCTGTGTGTTGTTGAAGTTAAATGTCGAAGGTGATGAAGTGATGCAGAATTTGAAATGTAAACTACATAAAATGTGAAACCCTAAATCAGCAATTTATTGGTAGCAAAAGGGGTTTGGGCAGTTGGTTAGGACGGTAAGGAAGGAAGTTATTTGTTATTTTGTTTTTACTTTTACTTATCAACTAAGTTTCTTCTCTGCCAACTGCCATTCAATTAATTTCTGTTCCTTCTGTGAATGTAGCACAAAACCCATTCACTCCCACAAATTCAAGGAAAATTTTAAAATATCATCTACTGAATAAAAAATAATAATTAAAATAAAAAAGTATTATCTGATAATAGATTAAAATTTTATGCGTGACTGGTCTCATTTAAATTCTTATTTTAATGTTTATAAATTCATAAATATGTTTTAAGTTTTATTTTTTATGTGATATTTTTTTAAATTTAATAATAAGTCATATAATAAAATCATAATTTATTATGATAATAATAATTATCAAAATCATACATGTTATTTCTTTTACATTAAAGATTTATTATATTTATCTTATTTATTCAAAATAAAAAAATCTTAAAAAAATTGATTTAATATGAATTTGTAATTTAAATAATCTATACGAATTAACTTGTAACTCAAACAATCAATATCTAATTAATCCGACAAATTAAATGATTTAATATAATTTTTGAAATATTAAATTTAGATTATATTAAATTAGTTATATTTGATTCAAATCCAATCTAACTTAAACATACTTAGATATAACTTTGACTTTGAAGTGCTCATTGAAATATTATGAACATAAATTAGACTATATCATAATAATAACATGAATAACAATAAGTAATAATAATAAAGATTAAATGTATTTTTGTTAAAGTAAAATATATACATTTTTTGTAACGGATTTATCAGTTACATGATCAGTAACCTAAACACCACATATGCAAATAATATTAATATGTACAAGATTAGTTTACATTCATGTAAAGTTTTTTAAAATATAATATAAACATAATTATTTGGAGGAAAATAAATTTTACAGCTATACACATATATAAAATTAGTTACATTAAAATAAAATCCTTTCTTCCGTGTAACATATATGATCGCAGTATATAGAAATAATAATCAGGATAAACTAGTATATTTAAAATATCTAAGATATCGCAAAATTTGTAATAAAATAACACGGCATCTCAATCTTAATTAGTTTTAAACAATTCATCTATTATACATATAACTTGATTGACATTAAATTATTACTTTTGCAAGAATCCTCCTGCAATGAAACTCAAATATTATGCATCTATAATATCACATTCAATATATTTTTTGCAATTTTAATTTAAGCTCCACTTTATCTATAATACGAGGTCCTAAGTCTTTATTACTACATCACTATAGTATGTTAGACGGGTTCTTTTTCATATCAAATTTTATTATAGAAATCTTCGTCAACTCATCACTTGAATATCTTCATTTATATGAGTTCAAACATATATTAAAATTTGGATAATCTCATTAAGGAATCCTTATTCGATACACGTTATAAACCATACAATAGAGCATTTTCTTCATAGAAATACTTTATACTTACCACATGCACAAACATTCAATATCTTGATCTATCCTATTTGTCCACTTTAAAAGAAACTCAATTTCCTTTCTCAAAAACTGTCACGCTTTTTAGGCAAGCTCTCTAACTCGTCCAACGGCTACCTCCTCGAGATACTTTTGCTAACGTGTTTTTGGATTGTCTAACGACAAATTCACTAAGAGCTCTCTAGATTTTTTAGCATATATTTGTCCAACAGGAACTAATTCGTCAATAATCTATCAGAGTAAAAGTCTCACATTTTTGCTTGACGAGTCCAAATCACCATTCGCTACTACATTTTTAAAAAAGAAAAAAAAATCATCTAGTGGCGGATCAGTTCGCCTAACAGCTATTATGTTCGCCTATCAACCAAGCCCTTGGAGCTATTATGCCTATATTCGAAACCGACACAGGTGGGTAGGTAGAGAATACCTGGGAGCACGAGACAACTCTCTCTAAGAACTCGACAAAATAGCCCCGTAACTTCGGGAGAATGGGTGCCTCCTCACAAAGGGGTCGTAGAGACCATGCTCAAGCGACTGTATACCCAAAACACGGGTCTCCTCAAAGTCGTAAGACCATTTATGGGGACTGACGATCCTAAGGTAGCGAAATTCCTTGTCGGAAAAATTTCGACCCACACAAAAAGCGTAATGATCTGGACACGGTCTCAACGTGGTAAAATAGACATACATGTGAAGATTCATACTAATTACGTTTGGACAGAAAGATCCTATAAAACTTCACTAGACCTCATTAGATTTCATTTTTGATCAATGAAGATTTAACTTGTTCAGGAAAGATTTAACTCACTCAATGAGTTTATTTAAAACTAGAAACCTGCAAAATATATCAGTTTTCTCAATTGACTCTAATAATTATTTTTATCTAGTTTTCAATAACACTCCAATGAATTCAATTCAACAAAAATCAACAAGAGCATATTCAATCCAAATTGGTATATCTACTCTCAAATACAACAATTCCATTTATATCAAAATGTTCTAATTTAACAAAACAAAAACATAACTAACAAATCTACTTCAATAATCTCGTCATACAAATCATACAATTTATTTAAATAACTAGCTACCCTTATTTTATTAGCATAATCTTAACACCATATGTGCTCTAATAGCACAACTCCTGCATATAGTTCTAACTATAAAAAATAAAATAAAATGATTAATAATCTAAATTCATCTTCATGGCTACAAAAGAATAGAAATTCACTTTGAAATACTTAAAGTCATAGGTGAACTCCATATAGACTACATGTTAGAGATTAAAATAATGACTTAAGAAAAATTGTAGAAATTAAACTTAATTTCTTCTCATTTCTGATAGGTTGGTTGTGTTGTCCTTTATGAAAGAGGTACCAAGGTGGATTTAAATATTCAAAGAGAATAATAATATTAAAATCTTATAGAGATAACGGAAAAGAATTTTAAAAAATATTTAAAAATATAATGATTTTTATATAATAAAACTCGACTACTATACAATTCCAATTATAGTTTCGCCTTCTAATAATATAATAATTGAGAGTCATCTCTATAAAATTATTATTACTATTTTTCTCTAAATTTTCATTTTTTTTTCAATTCCCCAAATTTTTTTTGTAACTTTTATTTCTTGAAAAATTATGAACATTTTTACACTTTTAATTAAATTTATAAATTTATAAATAAATATTATTTATTTATCTACAAGTTAAACTTAGGCACTAGAAATAGTTTTTTTTTATGGTTCAGAAGGATTAAGATATATGTGATTTAAAAAATATTTTTCTAATAAATTATTCAGTTGGATATTTGGTGCTGACTCTCAACTAAGATTTCCTCGTGTAAAATTAACCAATGTGTAAAGTGTGTTAAATTATAACTCCTTGATATATTTTTCTAAACTATGAATCCATGTTATCTTGATATATTTATTTAATATAAAAATAGTAATACGACTATATAAACTTGTGCTTTTTTACATATACTGTCTTAACGTGGAGTTAAGATATAATATTATGCGTAATGTTATATCAATAAGGTGTGACACACAAGCAACTGAAAGTTGAGACTCTTTAAGTATATGACAAGTGTTTGATTCTATTTATGTGAATGGAAAAGTATTTGATACAGAACTTCTCCTTCAACCAATGTTTTATATTTTCGGAGATTAATCTTATTATTGTTGGCTGGGGTCTCGAAAAAATGAGTAATCTTATATCATTCTATACTTTTACAAATCTCAGCTTTTATAAATAAAAATGTAATTAAAAAAATTAACATGTTGTTGATGATAATGTTAAAATTTTTCATCACATTATCAATGAATTATAAATGATTGTTGTAAAAGTCAATACCCTGTGCACATAACAACGTATTTTCTGGTATATTTAAAGTAATAATAAAAATATGAGAATTTAATATTTAAGAGAGGAGAATTAGTAAGATGTAAAATGATTCTATATTATTCATAACTATATATATGTAATTGATTGTACGAGAATTAAATTATTTCTTCTGTTGGCCACGAAAATACAAGAATTTTTGTTTCATGGGTAAACTTGGAGAAAAAAACCACTTGTTTAGATATGTAAAAGGTAATAAAAATGAATAAATATCATAAAAATTATAATTTAAATAAAATTTGTATAAGAAAATCTTCTTTCAGGTGGGAATAATATATATATATATATATATATCTTCCCTTTCTGCCTGAAAAATCAAACAGTGTATGTAATGGCAGAAAAGGAAATATGTGAATCCAAGTCAAAAACTTCCATATCTGTGATGCAAAAGTTATGACATTAATTATTGAAAAAGAGAGTTGAATATTGATTAGTCCAAACCAAAGAGGAGACTGATAACAGTGGCGTAAAGGGTGAACGCATTAAATATAAAGTGAACTTTTTGAACTTTCATTGCTTGCAGTAGGTAAGTAAGATGAAACACCAACACTAGTTTTATTCCATTTTCTTCTAACTGATAGCTATAAAACTTGATAGTTCATTACAGTAATGAAACAAATACTTTTGTTAACTAATCCTTGTGTAGACTTTGTATGCGTTTAAAGTAGAGGTTTACATCATTCCCTGCCAAAGAGGTAAATGTGTGTGATGTGGATGAGTCATTTATCAAAACTGAGTTTGTTTGATATGAAATTATGGAGAATGAGAAAAAGAGAGAAGGAGAGCAGGTAAGCGAAAATAGAGTGTTGATTTGTGAGTGGAGCAGGTAAAAATAGATGTAAGAAAAACTGATTTGGTTCTAACTTTGCATAATAGGTAGAGAGGGTTAGAATAGAGTGTTGCAGAGAAGGGACTTAGGTAGGTCCCAGAAGGTAAGAAAACTGAATAAAGAGTCAGGGTTACGGTGCTGACACTGCAAATAATTGCACGCACGAATAACCCACCGACACACACACCCCCACACCTGCTCTCTCTGCCATGCTTTCTCTGCTCTTTTCTGCTCCTCCTAACAACAATACAATAATAATAACACCAATAAAATATCACTGTCTGCTTTCTTTTTTCTAACCATTAAGCATTATGCATTCTGCAACACCCCTCCCTCAGTCACCACAACTTTTTTAGGCTACTAAGTATATGTATTTGTATACATAAATAAAAACTCAAGAACCACACCACTATTATGTAATTTAATTAGAACCTTAATTAGGCTTACATAATCATCATCATCATCATCATCATAATATCATATCATAATATCATATCATAACTCAAACCAATTAATTAGCTTAGCATGCCACTGAGCATGTAGCAGATTTTACTGGGACTAAAACATCACCACTACCTACAGAAGAAGATTGAACACTGCCAGCAGCAGCAGCAGCAGCAGCTTCTAGGCGTTCCCACGTTACTCTCCTCCTCTCGGCTGCAGCATTTGCACCTGAATCTTCTTCCTCAATCCTGCGTTGGCATGCTAGTACCAGCTCCTCGTCCATCTGAGACAGCATCTTCCTTATGTTCTGAGTCAGGTTCAGCACTGCTTGGTTCCAGTGACTTTGAGCATTATGTACGAGTGCTGAGAACACCAGAGGCAGAATCACCTGTCGGTTTTGCGTTATCAGATTCAGAATGTGCTCATTGTTCCATAGCAAATGTGCTCGTTCAGCCACCTGAATTATTAAGGTATCAATAAATAAGCTCACAATCATACCAACACAACACCACACAACCATGTTGCATAACATGATTCAACTCACTCTGGTAAAAAATGACTCCATCATTTATATTATAAAACGACCATTTCATCTGTTTACAACAGAACCAGTGCAGAAAAAACTACCTGATAGTGAGAACTGTTAAGGCAGTGAGCCATTCGTCGAAAGAGAGGGATCATGATCTTTTGAAACTCGGCCATGCTAGTCATTTCCAAAATCTCTTCCAACTCACTGATGAACATGAGCTCCTTTTGGCTATTTGTTACTGGCCAGTACTTCAATAGTCCCTTTATAACCGAGCTAGCCAGTCTTTGATCCTTCTCTATGAACTGTACAACGCAATATGTTAACTGCTGGTGATAAATGCCAACAGATTTAGGTTTGTGCAGAGGAATTAAAGCCCTCCACAAAAATATCTTATGCTCTTCCTTCAATGGCAAGGCAAATCCACTGATCACACTCCCAAAAATCTCAAGCATCTCTGCGATTCCGTTATGCCGCTCCGTCTCAAAAACAAACCTGTAGATGATGTTGCTAACAGATTTCCGTATGAAAGGCCTGTGAACCATGAATTTCCCATAGATTCTATGCAGAATTGTTTTCAAGCAGTCTCTTTCTCTGGGGTCCTCAGAATCGAAAAGGTCTAGTAATCTTAAAATGAAAGCATGATCTATGTGCGCTTTTGCCACCTTCACATCAAGAGAGTTATAGTTGATGAATTGGAGGAGTAGATCATAAACAACTTGCAAGTGAGACCAGGCAGGATCAAACATAGGTTCCTCGTCTTCTGTTTCTCCACCAGCAGTACTTGTTCGAAACTTAGGTGGGAAAACCCTGAACAAATTAGTTGCACACATTTTACACAAAGCAGCGATTGCTGGTTCTGTGAACTTGACAGATCCAGAAGAAACAAAATCAACAAGCTCCAACAGCGTTTGTCGTTTGAGATCTTGCTCTGTACTGTTCTTATCAGGATCACTCATGTCATAAATTTTGCAGCAAAGGTTTAACTTACTAATGAACAGGCTTTGCTTCTGTGTGTTTGAGACATCTTTGAAGGACAGACACGGGTCAACTGCTTCCACTCCAGCACTCATGCTTGCAGGGAAAACAACCGAAGATACCCTCTTCACGACATTTAATTTGCTTGAAATGGTGCTTCCAACATTTGTACACTGAAAAACATTCCCAAAACTTGTAGAATTGCTTGAATCACTCCTTGAAGAATCTGATGAGTCGGATTTTGGTACCTTCTTTGGCAATTTGCTAAGAATTTGCTTTATCATGGTGGCAATCTATCAAGAACGCCTGCAACCAAATTATCACTCTCAATTAAAAGCTCAAAGCCCAAGAGTGTTCTTTCAAGTTGATTTGTCATGTAACCGTAAAATCAGCTAGCTTTAAAGTAATCATTCAACTACATAACAACAATGTAAAACAAGGCACGTTTACCATAAATGGAAGGTGTAATCAGGACCAGCTTGGAGATTACACCAAAATATCAAACATTAAGAACTAAAGAAAAATTACCAAATCCTCTGTAAGAAAGAATATTAGACCAAGTATGAAGACTAACTCAATATACTCCAGAAGCTTGATAATCTGAAGAATAAGGCAAAAGCATGGGATATAAGCAGAGAGAGAGAGAGAAGATCAAGAGAGAAACACTGCTGTTTGAATAAGGTAAAGTGCCAAAGGAATTGAGGATAGTCAAAACATAAGTATTTGAAAGAAGGTACTTCGGTATGTCTTCCAAGAACAGTTAGCAGCATATTCTAGCCAGATCTACCAAAAGTTTATAAATTTGTATCCATAGATATTATTGAATTTGGTGCATTAGTATGAATCTCAGTAATTTTTCAACTACAAACTACAATTAAGCACCCTAAGATGTTGTGGACTAAAAGACTAGTCATTCCCCCAAGCACCAGCTGAACATACTAGAACAAGTTCATCTCAGAAAGTTTCGGAATCAAACAAGATAAAAGAGGGGGCTGGGAGAGAAAATAAAGAAAAGAATGTAAACGACCCGTTTAAGGCAAGAAATTGACAAGCCTACAGGCGGTACAAAATTAAACAGTATGGAGAAGCAGCAACAGTGGGTGGGTAGAACCGAGATCTGGGTTTGAAAAACAGAAGAAGAAATAGAAGAATCACAACCACTTGAGGAACCATTAAGGAGCTTGTACCTGACAAGATCATTGCCAGTACTAGAAAATAAAAATTAATACTTCAGTACATAAGAATTCAGTTAAACTCCAAAGTGAGTTCAAAACAGGAACCCCACCAAAATTAGTATATTTAAGAACAGGTGTTGAGAGAGAGTATGAGTAAAAGAAGCAGAAAAGACCAACCTGGTTTCTGTGAGACTGAAGCAAACCCTCTTAGGAAAGAGAGAGAAGGGAAGCAGCTAGTCAGAGAACAAGTTTAACTTTAACGGTTTGCATAAAGATGTAACAAGGTGCAGGGATAGGTGAAATGGGAAGAGAGAGAGAATGAAGAAGAAGAAGAAGAAGAAGAAGAAGAAGAAGAAGAAGATGAAGAAGAGGTGGTAGTGAGTGATTGTTTGGAGGTGAAGAGTGAGGAGAGAAAATGGCGTTTGATCCAAAGAAGAAGAAGAATGCTAGATTTGGAGAATGGATGGAAAGGGAGCATTTTGATGCATCAAGATGGATCCCTCCATGAATGGCAGGCAGGCACTATGCTGAGAAAGAATTTCTCCCTGCTTTTTTTCCTCGATTCAAGAGAAGAAACGACGCCACATGTTGGTTTAGTTAATGTTGCTTTGTTACTCACAACACAACCGCATCGCAGGTACAACTACAACGCTCCAATCTCCACCCAACCCAACTTAAACTCCATCTTAATCTTCAGCTTACACTGCCTCCTGCACAGTGAACTCAATTATATAAATATGAATCTAAATTACCAAAGCCAAAAAAATTTGTTACAATTATATATAACAAACGGAAAACTACACGACCACGTAGATACTCATGTAAATAACAAAATATACTGAAAAAGAAAAATACATGTGTGATTATGAAATGGTTAATTCGGTTATTGGTTTAGTTTTATGATTTATTTTATTACTTGTTTTGGTTGGACAAAAAGGTTCATAGGGCATAGTCCTACACAGGGTGATTACGTAAAGTGAAAATTGGAGATTTTGGATGCCCGATTTCGAGGCTAGATTTTTGGAGTTAGAGGTTTGGGAGTGACAGAGAGACAGAGAGAGAAGGTGGATGAATGAATGAATGAATGAATGATGAGTGTGCGATGGATGAGAACAAAATAGAGAATCACGAAAAGTAAGGGACAGAATCACCGCAAACACAGACACAGAAGAAGAGATAGGTAGGGTAAAAGTTAGATATGGCAAAAATTATCATCATCCAACACCAAATACAACACATAAATTACCAATGTCCTGTTTCAACTTCTAAAACCAAAAAAAAAAAAAAACATGTTATTTTACATCATATAAATAATTGAAATTAAATGTTATGCATTATTAGGCTTTAAGTGATTATATTATATATATCATTCAATTTAAAATTTAGATAATAGAATATTTTAGGTTTACAATTAACAAGAAACCTCCTTTGTAAGGAACATATGCTAAATTGAATATTGTATTAATGTGGTTTTAAATTTTACCTCGATAATCAAAAACCGTTTGTTCAACCATTTATATCTCTCCAACAAACATAGCATACAACCCATTAAAATAAAGAACACCAGAGATTGATGACTGTGGTTGCACATATAACTATTAGACAACTGTATTATATTTTCTTTATTTTTTAAATTTACTTGTATGTACACATTATTATTCCTAATGACCAAAAACCAATAGAAAGGAATAAGACAAAGCATAAAGATTGTGTGATTAACTGTCATGATACCTAAGTGTTACAAAGATACTGCATATGATCTCCAAATATTTCAATAAATGGTTAATTCGTTGAAATATCAATGTTTGAGAAGTATTTACTATAAAGATATAATAATAATAATAATTTAGTTTTAATAAAAAGTATTAAAACATTAATTTTGTTGGTGTTGTTTAAATTTTTCATCTTCCACTTAAATTTTCAAGAAAGTCTTTTTATATTTATTAAAAAAGAATTTTTATATCAAAAACTAATATAAATATAGGAACTTTTTATACTAATTTTATAATTGTTATAGAAAGTTAAGTTTTTATAAAAAGTCAAGAAACTTAATATAGAAAATCCACTTAAAGAAATTTTATAATAAAAATGACTTTTAATACCACTTAAAATCACAATCGATATAAAAAATAATATTTTTTATATTAATTAAGTTTGCAATTAGTATAGAAAGTGACACTTTTTATACTCGTCAATGTATGATCTTAACTAATATAAAAAGTAATTTTTTTTTCATGACAAATTTGATTATGATTCTTATCACATACAAAATTTACATATAATTATCCTTAACAGTCGTGTTTTTATTCAATCTGATGTTGACATTAAATACAATCCAATGCTTATATTAAATATAATACAATCTTAACTAAATGATTATATACATCTAAGATTTACATGAAAAATCATAAAATACCTAACATCATCTCATAACACTCAAAAGAAACGACTTCGTTGCTCACGAACTTTCTTTAAAATTCATTACTCCATTAGAGACATGTCTACGTAATGAATAATCTGAGTCAACAATCTTTTAGTGATAAATACTTAAGATTGTTGGAAACAATAATATGTGAGTTATAAATTGTACATATTACCATATCCCATGGGTCAACAATGTTTGCGAATATGATTGTATGCGTGTCTCATGGTATAATATTCACACTCATAGCTTTCTGTTTTACATGAATACTACAAGTTAAATCCATATAATATCATAAAGTTGATAATTATATTTCAATAATTTGAACTGCAACTTCTTTTCATAAGTGATTTGTTATCCCTGTAAATTTGAATGAGTCACAATCGCTCTATAAAAGTTAATGTACATTGAAATAGTGTCTAGTATTGAACTTAGTAAAATTAAATTGTATAACACAAACACAAGAGACCTCTAAAAATTACTAGCAAAACCCTATAGATTCAAATAACATTAGATACAATTAAGTTTTACACAAATATAATTTAATTTATAAAAGAATTGCTTATTGTTATAAATAAGGTGTTATGTACATCTTTTTTCCCCTTATCAATTGCACTTCTGCACTTGTTCTCCTTTATTCCTAACATCTTGAATGGCGTTTGGTTTAATAAATCCATATATGTGGTCATTCTTTCTCTCAATGTATCTACAATGTAAATACCTTAAACATTGAACTTAAATAACAGTAGAATAACATATTGAATATATTCAGACTTCATAAAAGTGATAAAAGTTTACTTACGACAACAAAAGTTGTATTTATGATATACATAACATATCGGTAATTGAGAGAACTTAAAAAACATCTCTTTCACATATAAAAAAAGGGATGTTGGAGGTCCTATTTGTGACTATGAGAGACATTTCTAATTGTATAGGTTGGAAGGTGATAATCACTACCATTGCACCAAGTCATTTTTAGAGTTGTCTTGTGGTGGGGATTCATTCACATATTCATTTTCTTGTATTCCAATTTGCTATATATACATATTTAAAGAATTAAATAACATTGTTATACGTCAATATAAAAAAGCTGCATAATCAAAACAAAGGAAAACAATTATCTCTTTTACAATTGTTTTTGTTAATCTAATTGACCAAGGAATATAATGTTTAAAAATCTCTATAGTCTCAACTTCTTGAATGGACACATGAATTTCAATTATCTCTTTTACAATTGTTTTTGTTAATCTAATTGACCAAGGAATATAATATTTAAAAATCTCTATAGTCTCAACTTCTTGAATGGACACATGAATTTGAATAGTAGCATCTTGAATGTTTATAATCATCACCCTCATTGTATAATTCATAATGCTTTCATGTTATATAATTAACTCGAATGTATACATTTCACATATTTTATCTAAAGTAACTAAATAATATTTATAAAATAAATCACACTATCCATTTGCATGATATGTAAATTATAATTTTGAATTTTGATGTTGTGATATAAAATAGTTAACCATCACTTGTTTTATTCATTTATTTTCACTAAAAAAAGATGATTAATAATGACTCCATTTAACCCATATACTCGATCATGACATTCCTACTTTTCATGGCTAAAGCTATGTTTGAAAGCTTATTGAAGTAAGACAAATTTTTTACCCTCCAATCAACAAGACAAAGCGAAGGGCAGATCCATGTAATGTAATCATCACTACATTGCTCAGATAATTTGAACTTTATTAAGTTTAGTTTGAGTTATGCAGGGCGAAACAAAATAAAAAATATTAACTATGATAAGTACTCATGTTTTCTAATTTTCATCCTAATCTTAACTAATAACACAAATACTAATTTGCTTAAACGTCGAATAAATCCTTTTTAAATAATTTTCCGATTTAGAAAGTAGACAGGATTTGATAACTAAATAATCTTTACACAAAATAATAACTCAAGACAGAAAATTTAACACGGCGTTCTTTTTAATTAGGAAAATGATAAAGGGAATGAAGATTGATTAAAAACTTTGAAAATTAAGATGGATGATGATCAGAAGCAAACTAGAGGACAGAAAATGATTAAATGAAAAAAAGAAAATGAGAGACACTTAAATGCTAGATGTAGAGTAAATATCTTGTAATTTGCTTCAACATAAAAGAAAGAGAAAAAGGTGTTTCAAAAGTTTTATGAGAGATGGACATAAAGTATTGGATTTGAACTGTCAGAAGAAAAAACAATGGAAACATTTTTTAATATATATTTAAGAAATATTTAATTTGAACAACATATTGAATTAAAATTATTCATAAGATGGATGAGTATTTTAAAAAATAATAGATAAATTTCAACGTTCACGAAATGAAATAAACTAATCCAATTTTTTAGTTTTAGAATTTGAATCAACTCAGAATAAATACATACATTTTTAAAATATTAAATAATATATTAACATTTTCATACTATATACTCGTACAAATATGATAAAAATAATCGTGTAAAAAAATATAAATAGAATGCAAAAACAGTGTCACGGTTAGATTAATCCGAAAATTGAAGTTACCAAAAACATGACACTTCCAATATTCAGCTGCATCTTCCATCAAACGCCAAATCTGTTCCACTTTTACTATTTTGTTTTATTAGAAAATGTTACAGTATATAATATTAGATGTAGTGTATATAAAAATATTACTTTAATAAAAGTTTTGCCTATTTCGATTTCTTTAATTTGAAACAATCTACACAAAAAGTAAGTAAAAAAATATTTTTATATTGACTAAAATCTTATTTTGATTCTTTAATTTTATAAAAATCATTAAAATCTTTAATCTTTTATAAAAAAAATTAAAGAAATAAAATAAGATTTTAAATTAAAAAATATAACCCACACCAAGCCACACACAAGATTAGTCCCGTAAACAACGTCTTAGGCCAAGGTAAAGTCCCTAGACTAAGACCTCCTACTACTTTCACTATATGTCTCACCCCTTCTTACTTGAGAATATATGACCATTAAAGTGTCAAGATAATTTCAAAGATTGAGCTCTCACAATCACATTCATTAGTGATTCATATTCATTCATCAAACATAATTCTTACTAAAATAATTATCTTAAATGATAACATATTTAATCAAACATCATTCTCATATAACAAACATAATTTCAAACTTCTTAACACAATTTAAAACAAATATTAACTTTACTTACCTTACAGAATACTAAACTGCTCTAACAATTCTTACCTACTCTTACGAAGCACAAAAATATGATTAGAGTATACCGTTAGGACCATTAATCATCAAAACAAAGAGAACTAGCATGAAAGGAAAACAAAACTAACCAAAGAAAAGAGCAGAAAATCAACTTACTCTATCTGAGAAACTAATAAGTTAGACTTTAAAATTTCCCTGCGAGGATCACTCGAACAGTTTCCAATCTTCAAACAGATAAACAAGAGATGAGAACTCCTAGAAAAAGTCAGATAACTCTAGAAAAGCGATTTATAAAAAAAATATGTGTTTTAAAACAATAAAATCGTTATTAACAAAATTATTTATATTAAAATCTTTTAATATTAAAATAATCAAGGCTAATTATTTTTAAATTACTATTACTTATAAATTACCATTTCTATATCTTTACAGCATATATCTTTCTTATATTTACCACTTTAATGATTAAATATCAGAATAAAATATTTTACTTCCTTTACTTTGCACATAATTATATAAGTATTAAACTCAACATAAATTATTATTCCCCATAATTTTCTTTTTTAAGATATTTTGTAAATTAGTTGAAACTAAAAGATTAGTTAAAACTTATAAGACTAGTTAGTGATTAAAAGTTTTCAACTTATACTTAAAATTTGTATAAAGTTGGAGAAAAAAAAAGGTGAGAAACGATGTGTTCAAATTCCTATATATATTAACATCTGAAAGTTAAAAAATAGATTTGGTGGATTTAAGAGAGAGGTTATGGGTTGAACATATATAAGTAAAATATTGTGATAAATGTAAAGATATAAAATTTACTAATCCGTAAACGTCTAATTAAAGTTATTATATTAAATAATTAACATTATTTTTTCTTAATATCATAAATAATATATGATAATGAAAATTTATTTTATTTTTAATATTTTGAATATGTTCTATTTTGGATTATAGAGTGTGTCTTAGCTTGTTCTTATTATAAGTACTAAAGCTGTGTAAAGGGGAAGCTGCAATTAATGGATGAATTAGTTGAAACATAGAAAGTGGAAACAAACTTGTAATAGAAGACATCCAATTTTGTGTTATTACAATTTCAAGTTTTTCAGTGATTAGTATATCCCTTTACATGGAATGAAGTAAAGTGAAATAATATTACCTCATTTTTGTTTTCAGAAGTTAAGAATGACGCAAGAGCTAAAAGTGGGATAAATTAAAATAGTATTTTTTAGAAGAATTTGTGTCTGAATAACTATTAAGGTGTAGAATATATTTCTACTTTATCACGAAGATAACTTAAATAAATAAATAAATTACCATTTTTGTGTTATATCTAATAGCTAAATCTCTTATGTTTTTCTTTATCATAAATTTCATTGCATGATATGTCCTTTTATCTTAGTCATGCAATCAAATTATTTGTATTTTATTCACATTAGACTATCTAAATAATAACAAATTAAGGGTATATAAAGACAATTGCACAAATTTACACTTTTTTTTATTTATTTAGATGTGTTTTTTTCTTTTTATCTAAACATACATACAACTTGGTTTTGAAATGTAAAGAGTCAAAGATTTGTTATAGCATATCTTATTAACTCTCATTGCAATGTGTAACTCGTGTTCTATTTGTTTATATAAGATCTTAATTTTTGTTAATATCAAAACCATCTGTGTTTTGTATAAGTAAAATAAAATATATATAGACATCATCTGTACTTATAAACTTCAAATTTACATATCATTTTATGCTAAATTCATTAAACTTTTATATTTTATTTGTGTTATATTCCAATTTGTATCATCTGTTATAATTTTCAATCTGTGAATCTTGAATACCATCTCTCTCATGACTATATTAAAAAAATTTATTATTATCCTCACTGTTCTTATTTCCCTTAGTTATTAACAATGCTTTTTTACCTTAATTCTGTTTTACTTTAACTTTACATGTTTATAAAACTAAATATAATATCATATCATCCCTGAAATTTGCTCATCATCTAAATTAAAGTTAAATATGTTGGTTTAAAAAAATAAAATATTTATACAACGAAGTCCTTTATCTAATTACTAATTTAGAAAATAGTTCATACATAATTTAACTTTAAGTCATAACAAATATTAATAAAATATTAGTTATATATACATATATACCCATTAATATATCTTAATAAAATGAATTTGCAAAGTTAAAATATTATCCAGATATTTATTATTACATATGTAGAATCATTGCATTTGTGAGAAAGTAAAGTGACAATGAAGTTAAAATACATTTTATTCTCAGCAGTGAAACCCAAAACAAGACTACCCCTCGTAATACCACCAAATCAAATGTATTGCATTATTCATTTTGCAATTTCTTAGGACAGCTTAGTTGCAATTTAGAACATGATGCTAAGACAGGCTCTTCGATTTAAAATTCATTCCAATTTCTCACTATTATTTCCCATATTAACACTTATGTTAAATGTCTACAATGACTTCTATTTTAACATATATTACTTATAATAACACATATTATGTCTTCGAATTATTGTAGGACATTGAACAAATAAAATAAATGTTACAAACAATAGTATAGTTAAACCGAATGAAATAATATAAAAGAGATAACAGTGAATAATAAATGAGTTAACTTACCTTGTTTAGGAGAAGCAATAAGAAAAGGTAATAGATGTTTGAAAAAATGAGCTCCAGACAGTGTTGATGATTTGAGTAAACCAACTTTTGAGCCAATAAAATAAAAACTGGAATCATGGACAGAAAATAAAACATTTTGCATAGATAAAAGAAGAGAGAAATCGAAACATAGAAAAGTGAAAGTTCCAAGAGGCAGTAGTAGTGAGCCCAATTATAGGGTCCCAACAAAATGTGGACTACGCAAATACGTAGGACAGCAAATGCATAGGCCCACACACATCAACGTAAGATATTAAGTACAAATTATTTTAAAAGTCTTCGAGTAGAAGAGATGTTTTGCATTCAATAATTCCCATGTGGGAAGTTGGCATAATACAAGCTGGAGCATGCATTCTTGCATTCAGGCTATACAGAAATAATAATAATCATAATAATAATAATGGTTTCGTGTTCACAAGGAAAAAGAAAATTGCATCTTTAATTCAACCAAGAGAAAAAGAATAATAATATACATATCTAGCTATTTTTAACAAGCAATTAAATATTGAAGACAGCCTAGCAGTAGCGCATTAAGAGATGAAATGAAATATGGAGCAGAAAGAGAGAGAAGAGCAGTAGCTAATTACAATGAGAATCAGATTTACTACTGCTTTTCCCCTTACCCACCAGAGTAACACAGATTAGAAGGTATCTATATATATATATGAAGACATGTAGATCGGACAGTCTGATGCAAAACTCTCCAGGTAACCATAGCAGGGAGACTGATGCAACTCCGAACGTTAACCATTTCAAAATCTTAGGTGCTTTCTGCTGGAACCTCGTTCATGAAACCAAAGTTGTTCACAGGTTTGGGCCTCCACTCAGTCCTACCCCTCACAATCTCAGCACCATTTTCAAGTCGAAGCAGGTGTTTGCACTCAACATGTCCGCTGTCAGCCAGATTGCCAATGTTGGCACCAGATACAGCGGTCAGGGAATCCAGCACACTGTCCCTACCACACTCCCTTCTGTACTCTAAAGTCATCGAAGAAAGCTCATGACTCTCCAAGATTGGCTGTGGAGCACTCTGCAAGAATCAAATGTCCTTTCTTTGGTCAAGAAGCATAACAAAAAATAAATTTAACTTACCAGGCTATATCTCCAAGAATAAATCAACCAGCAATAACTAATACAGGAGAATATAAGTCCTTTACATAAATATCACCCCTATTGCCCAATTATATCACATTATTTTCAAGCCGCCACCACACTTTGCTCCTCCGTGGCCCACAAATTAATATCGTATCAATAATTTCCATGAACCAGGAAAGTACCCATAATCTGATACCAAATTCCCTCCCAAACACACTCACTTCACAAACAATCAATTGATTAGATAGACTAGAGTAGGGTTCACCCACAGGGCAACTGGGTGTCTGACTATCGTAACCTGCAATTGGCCTGATTCTAATCAGATGACAATTTTTATTAATAATTCTACCCTGAATTTCGCATGGTCTTTCCAAGCTTGTGCTACAATAGAATGTTCCCAACGAAGAATTGAAGAGACAAAACAGGAAACAAGAATTGAAGTTTTTTAGAATGCAAGTGTAAAAAACTACCTCCAGAATCCAGCCAATATACTTCACATTGTTGACATGCTGGTTGACATCAAGGTCACTCCATCTAGGCTGAATACGTTTTGTCAATTGATTAGAAAAGAACATATGAAATAATTAGAGAAAATAGCTAATGACAGCGATCACAAATAAACTAGTTGACATACACTTAAACCAGTACGAATATAATCTGCTGTGTTGTCATCAAGTTTAGTCAGTTTTCTGCTATCCTCTTCCAGAATTGGATCAGAATCCACAAAGTAAGATCCTATCTCCTCTCTGACTTCTTCTGGAATTTTAGACAGCCTTCTCGTCAGCTTATTCATCATGACCCAAACGCTGTAGACCACCAAAACCGTAACAAACTGTTCAGAAAATATATGATGCTAACTACAAACTCTAGGGGATGAATGCGTACACATGATACTTAATAATAAACTAAGATAAAAAGTTATGTTTGTTCAATTAGAGGTTTTCACCTGCAAAATACACTCATCGATTACCTCAAATTTCAGCTGTGACAAATTTGACTTAATCAGGAAAAAAAAAAGAAAAAAAGAGAAGATTGGTTTTCCATAACTTTTGTAAGGAGTTTGAAAGATCCAAAATTGTGCCAATCACCAGTCATGCACATTCAGATACACATCTTTAAATTAGCTGGAAGCAGAAGGAAGGGGAAAATGATTTCTACCTGGAGGCTCTAGTCAGGATTTCACCAGTTTTGCAGTCACGTAAAACCCAATCACGACGCATACCATTCTTCCCAGACCCAGAAACCCACGTGTCTACTTGAACGATGTCACCCCTGAAGCAAATTTTGACACCCAACTTCAGATGATTAGATTGAGAACAACCATAATAATACTCACTAATAGCTTATCTAACTGCAACCCAGCCGCCAAGAAGCCAAAATAACTGCGTACTTTATACATCTAGTTCTCAAAAATAAATCAACAACAATATACCACATAAGGCTTCCCACAGTACATTTGGTATAAAAGCTCGTGTTTAAATACCATGACTGTATTTATAGTGATAATTTCTTATAAAGATTAACTAAAAGAGACACAAATAGCTTTAGCATGGATACATTCAAAATCGCATATGTGAATCTGGGTGACATACCAGGTAGGATAGCGATCAACCACAACCTGCATACGAGTGACTACCCATATCAAGTTCTTTTTGCACATTTCTGGAGTAGAACCAAATCCATCACCAAGAAGGCCAGCACTCTTAACATGATTCAGTGCAGTTTCCTGTTAAACAACTAGTTGAGATAATTCTAGAATGAAAAATATTTAAAAGAAAAATTATATTATCTACATTTGAGTTTCAATTATGCACAGTGAATAAATATACAACCCTATCTTAATTATAACATATTCATATCTGAAGATTAAAAGAAATAATTGGTATGAGAGCGACCTTACCTGCAAATGGTTCATTACTGTTTCTATAGATGCTGTTCGATCAGCACCAATCTCATATGATCTGATAGAAAAGTTTTCACGGAAGACAAGACCATCCTGAACAATTCTTCCTATCCCAAAGGGATCAATAAGCATGTCAGGTCGCCTTGGTTTCCAATCAAGCATCATCCACTGCTTTTCAGCTGCTAAGAAAATTGTCGTGATGGCAGCAAGAAGCATGCTCCAATCAGGTAACTGATTGATAAAAGTCCTAGGGGGAGGTGAAGGTAAATCATCCTCAAGCTTCAAGCTTTCTACAGATGTAGCAACTGTGCTTCCATTAATTTTCGAAGGGGCTTGTGCCTTTGCCTTCAAGCCACCAGAAGTCACAAGTTTGGACTTTAGTCCTCCAAGGTTGGCTTGCCCACCAACAAGCTTGTTGCCTGCTCCGCCAGAGTCCGGGGAGGGAGAAGGAACAGGAAAAATTGATGAAGTAGCTGCAGTTGCCACCATAATGAATTTCTACTGCTGCATGCAAAAGTTTAATAAAGTTAGAAAGAAAAAGCAAAACATGCATATATATTCTCTTCCATCTCCTCCCACCGAATGGGGATGACAGATAAACAAGCAAAGAGGCAAACAATATGAATGATATGATATAAAATAACGGAGTATCAACGACAGACATATGGAAGAGGCTAACCACTTCAATAAATTTCAGTATCTCGAAATATTAGTCTGGTTTGACTGAAAAAAATACCCGAGTTCACCCAAAAATTACAGTTCAACCCATACAACAAATAATAACAGCATTTATATGACAAAAAGAGGCGAGTGGTAACAAACAATTTTGGCAAAAGCAAACTTGTTCCTAAAATTATTTATTAAAAAAAATAGCAACTCCATACAGCAGCTCCAATTTCAGAACAGATCTATAGAATTCTCTTTTTCATGCCTCAACCCTTTATATTTATCTCATTTGAACTTGAACCAGCAACTCCAGCCAGTCGCGAGTCTCATTTTGCAAAGTGACCAAACGAAAGAGAAAATAATCCATTTACTAAAAATTGAATCAAGCTTTTATCAGAAAGAATCAAAGCACATAAAGGATTATAACCACTGAAAAAAGTAATCGAAAGCACTTGCATAAGTGATCGTTAAAAATATAACTACAATGTTCACAGTTCTATTTCAACTAAAATAACACGCGTATTTTAGCACGTGAGAGATTCCAGAAGCGAAACAAGTCAATGAACCAAAGAATAACGAACAAGAACAAATTCGTCGGATAAACCGGTGCAGATCTGACTCGGAATCCTCAAAACACCGCTAACCCAAAAATGCAGAAACGATGCGGAGGCTGAAACCGCTTCCAAAATTAAAACAAAAATGGCAAAGTGCAAAAAATAAAGCGGAAAGCGGACACCAATGCAATCCAGTCCAGTGGCTGGAAATTGAGAACAAGAAATAGTACGCACGAAGCTCGCATTACTTTTTTGAAAAGACGAGTAATAATAAGGTTAAAGGAAAAAACCGAGAACCTTGTGTTGAGAGTGTAGAAACGTAGAAAAGGCGGGATTTTGTGTATTATCTGGCGGTTGGATCTCCGAAGGTTGAGAAGAATGAAAACGATAAGATGGATTGAGTGGGGCGTGGAGGTGCAGTTCGTGGACACGTAGATCAGAGAGAAAGAGGATTGAAATAGCAGATTTGCGCGTCCGCGAGTGAAGCAGAGGAAGGAAAAGAAGAGAGAGAGAGAGAGAAAGAGAGAGAGAAGGCTTCAAGAAAGAAGAAGAAGAAGGAGAAAGAAGAATAGAAGAGAAGAAGGGCTATTGCGTAATTTGGCGTTTTCCCTAAATTTGAAAAAGAAAAGAATTGGAGAAAAGAGAGAATAGTGTGTTGTTGTGTGCTGGAGAGAGAAGATAAGAGATTGTCATTGTAGCCTCTTCCTTTTATACTCTCCAGCTGGCCCTCCTTCTTCCTTTCACCATGTCTCTTTTCGATTTTACCATTCTACCCCTCCTTCTACATGTCCCATTCTTCAAGGATTTTATTCATTTAAGGTTTAATGTCTCGGTAGGTCCCTATTTTCGGCGTGAATTTCAAATAGGTTCCTTTTCTTTTTGGCGTTTCAATTGGGTTCTTTTTTGTGTAAAATTGGAGCAATTAGGGATCTGCCGTCAAATTACACAAACGGCCGTTTAAGTTTGCCTACGTGTTATTAAAAATGATTTTGAATTAATTTTTGTATTAAAAAATGGATTTGTTCTTCAAGGGCAAAAAAGGCAAACTGGGGCAAACCCTTTTCTTCTTCGATTGGAAGCGCGGAGGGGAAATCCCTTCCGAATGAAGAACTTACAAGAGGTCACGATGCTATTAGCTATCAGGACCGCCGGCGACGACGCCGGTCACCACCAGGGCTTCTCCCAGCGCCCCGCTTCACTTCGGGCAAAGCACTCCTGCACCAGCGTCCACAACCGTCGCGACCCCTCGAGATCTCGAGTCAGGCGACCGTTGCGCGACCACGCTCTGTCAAGCTAGGACAGCCACCGGCGATGACTGTAACGTCCAGGCAACTCGCAGGGACCATCGACTGCCCCCACAGATCACCACCAGGCTTTCCAGTGTGCTTTGCCCTCACTCGCACACTTTCCGGGAAAACTTCCCAGAAGGTCACCCATCCCAGAATTACTCCAAGCTAAGCACGCTTAACTATGGAGTTCTTATGAGTCAGGCTACCGAACCCTTCCACCTGAAGCTGCCAGGAGCCGCTCCTTGTCTATGCCCCCTGCACCATGCTTCTTGCACCGGCGTCCCTCCCCGCCCTCGTCTCCGTGCCCGGGTGTCACATGCCCACCAGCTTCCGTCTGGTTCGTCCTCGAACCACACCGTACTGGGAGAGGCTAGGCTCTGATACCATCTGTAACGTCCCAGCAACTCGCAGGGACCATCGACTGCCCCCACAGATCACCACCAGGCTTTCCAGTGTGCTTTGTCCTCACTCGCACACTTTCCGGGAAAACTTCCCAGAAGGTCACCCATCCCAGAATTACTCCAAGCTAAGCACGCTTAACTATGGAGTTCTTATGAGTCAGGCTACCGAAAAGCAAATGCATTTTGGTGATATGAGTAGTCAAATCAATTCCTTTAAGATATCCTTCAACTGTATAGTCCCATACCTACACAGTCTCCAGATCCCTCTCATTCCGGTGTATGTCCGATTCGTCCATGTACCCCTTCCACCCGAAGCTGCCAGGAGCCGCTCCTTGTCTGTGCCCCCTGCACCATGCTTCTTGCACCGGCGTCACTCCCCGCCCTCGTCTCCGTGCCCGGGTGTCACAATGACGGTCACCGTAGGAGGAAGATTTACCAGCGTCAACGCGACCTTCTCCTTCTTCGCTCTTCTCCGACAACCTAACTTCACCGTGCTTCTCACTGTTCCTGTTTTTTGACTGTTGGAGACATGAAGAGAAACTCAAAATTTGTTTTGTTTGTGCCCGAGTGGTTCTTGATGGTTCCTAGTGAATACAGGTGAGTAATGTGAGGGGTGGAGAGTAGTGTGAGAAGTGTATGATAGATGATGAAGGCGTTGAGGTGGTTACGGATGAGAGGAGTCAAAGGTTGGAGTTTGTATGGTTGCAATAGGCAGAGACTGAGAAAAAAAAATGAGTGAATGAAGATGGTGGTGATGGTTGGATATGGGTGGTCGGTGTTGACAGAGAATGGAGGAAGTGATGAGTTTCTGAGTAGGTCAATATGTTGAGTCAACAGAGGAATTCATAGCAGTGTTAGAGAGAATCCCCTTATCCCCTCCTTTCCTCGTCTTCTTGATCAGTCTCTCTGCTTCTTCTCGCAATTGAATTTTCTTTTTTCTTTTACCTTGCGTGAAGGGGTTAAAGTCTGAGGGTTGTACCCTGACACTCCATTGCTTCCTGCTCCAGCCATCCCTGTCTTCCGCGCTTCCAATCGAAGAAGAAAAGAAGAAAAGGGTTTGCCCCAGTTTGCCTTTTTTGCCCTTGAAGAACAAATCCATTTTTTAATACAAAAATTAATTCAAAATCATTTTTAATAACACGTAGGCAAACTTAAACGGCCGTTTGTGTAATTTGACGGCAGACCCCTAATTGCTCCAATTTTACACAAAAAAGAACCCAATTGAGACGCCGAAAAGAAAAGGGACCTATTTGAAATTCACGCCGAAAATAGGGACCTACCGAAACATTAAACCTTCATTTAATTAAACTTTCATTTCAAATGCTAAACTAAACTACAATTTATCATTTTCGAATACACTACTCCGTTTCTTCTATAATGATTCAACTACATTCTCCATAATAAATATATAAATTATAAAATATTTTCACGTTGATCAAATTATGTACTTAAATTTGTAATATGTCTCTAACGTATTTTGGACGGAAAGTTTAACCTAAATAGTGAAAGTGTATATATAGGTTGCTAAATAGAGAGGAGAAAGATGAAAATAATAAAATAAGAAAAAAAGAATATAGTTTAAAGAAAACATTGTTGCAAGAAGAAAACAAGGAAAGTGGAAGAGGTTACAAAATCGAAACTTTCTTTGATTTGTTTTAGTTTGGCTGGACCGGTTCGTTGAACGGTATTTCCCAGGCCATTCTGCGATCTATCATTTTCTTCTTTTATTTTCTTCATTATCATATAATTATATAATTAATTACTCAGCTTAATTAACTCGGTACTTTTTTAAGTTCTTCTAACTAAGATACTCATTAACTATTTAAAAAATACTGAACTAAAAATTGTAGAATTTCTTTTCATTATTGTTTTTTTCACTTGACATTCTCTGTTGAAATCAAAATTTATCAACTAGTTATCCCACTAAATTATGCGTTTATGTTTTTCGTTGTTCGTTTTATTACTTTAATGGATTTTATTGTGTTAATTGGTTATGATTTATTAAACCTGATTCTGTTGTATATTCTGAGAAGGAGAATATCCCAAACCCTTTAACCATTGTGTTAAAAACATTTACTAACATTTCTCTAATGTTTAGTATTAATGTTAACAAAATAATTGTTTACTTTTAAGTCCGTTGTTTAATAATAGTTTTCACCATGCCTATACCATTTCCAATTATTCTACATCTTCGTATTCATTATTTTTAGTGTAAAAATATTAATCTACTATGAATAATAAAATATTTGTTTTTTATTTTATTTATATGAATGTATGAGATACTTTTAATGTTTGTGTTTGTATATAGAAATTTGGGAAGAAAAACAAAAGTGGATTAGTAGGACTGCTCTCTCATTTTATATGAAGAGATTTGTGGAAGATGAATATATTTTTACTTAAATATTTAGCTTTTGTTTTCTGCTGTTTCACAGGATTTCCGAACCAAATAATTTATGGTTTTTGCTTGAGAGGAATAGCTTATGACTTTTGCTTACATAAATATTTAATATTTATACCAAAGAAATTGCACTTTTTATCTATTACAATGATTAATTAATTTTTTAACATTAATATTTTAAAAAAATTAACTAATCTAAAAATAATTTTCTATTACTTCTAACACTAAAAATAATTTTATAATATTTCTTTTTTATTTATTACTTTGTTTATCTAGCACACCAGTTAAATTATTTACAAATTTTTTAAAATCTTATTCTAAATCTATTCACTTTTTCTTTTAAGTTTTTTGAAAAAAAAAACACAAATTTCACTTTTAAATCTATTTAAATTCATCGTCTTAAATAAAACTACATCCTTAATTTTGTTAATTATCACTACTGAAAGATTATCACTACTGAAAGAGATTATTGAACTATTTTCTTCTTGTTTAATTACTTTGTCTCTTCTCACTCATCATATTATTTCCTTTCACATTAAATTATTGAAACTTTTATCATAATTTAGAGTACAATAGTTTAAGAACATGTATTAAAAATTAAACAAATATGTATATGCTTCCTGGTTTTTAATGAATGAACTTCTTTAAAATTTATATATACTGGTACAATAAGTAATAAAGAAGTTTTAAATATGATAATTGCATAATCTATTGAATATAAATCATGGGAATACTTAAAATTTTCTAAAGCTATTGTGACTTTCAAATATGCTATTATAAAATAAAATAAATATTTATTTATTTATTATTGCTAAGGACAAGTCTTTAAACACATAGACAATTAAAAAAAATTGTAATCTTTAGTTTTGATTTAACCTTTAAATTTAGAGGTTGATTTACTTATAAGTGGAAATATGATCAGATTTAGTAATTACTATTTTAAATTAATATTTTGTTTATTTAGCTGATAAATGTATATCTGTTTTGATTGGTGCAAATCCATATTGAAATTGTGGGTATACGAACACATGAAATAGATATTGCATTAAGAAATCCAACATATTACTGTCAAAATCAACGATGTACTGATACACTCACAGATATGTAGAAAAAGGAATATAACATGAGTTTCAAGTACAATATATGATGTGTCATTTTGAATTTATTTTTTAAATATACCATAGTAAATATAATTCTAATCAATGTAGTATATTTTGTAGAAGCAAAATTCAAACATATAATAATTATATCTAATCACATGTTTTTATTCATAAATATTCAAAATGTATAACATAATTATATATTAATTTAAATTCATAATATAATTCATATGAAAAAGATGTAAAAACTAAGTTCATTATTAAGAATGATATGAATTATAAAATTAAGTGAGTATATATATTTTTTAAAAATAGAAAATTTTATTTACAATTTTTGTTAGTTCTTTGAATAGAAACGAAGAAGAAAGAAAACTCTTAATAAAATACTTAATATTACTTATTTTTTAAATAGATCATAATTCATTCTATAATTATTTTCAATGACAATGTTTTAATAATTCTAATTCAATTTCTCGTCACATTATAATATTATTTTAATTTATCTATATATTAAATTTTTTAACAACTATGTTTTTAAGTTATAAACTTAATTTTAATATATTATTTTATATTTTTTAAACAAATCAAGTCATAACACAATTAAATAATATATATGGAAAAAAATTAATATTATTTTCTATATTATAAACATCCATCTTCTAAAATTTAAAAATTAATCATTATAAAAAATATAATTTTTAATATATACAAGTTAATTATACATATTATGAATGTATATTACAGTATATTTGAAGATTTCAGTACAATACAATGATCCGCACTAGCTGTACTTCTTTTTCTTTTATGAATTTTAACAGTATAATTCGTTGAATAATAAATCAAATTTTTCTAAACACTAAAATGAAGAAAAGTCGTTGAATTAAATTCTACCCATCTGTTTCAGGGTAAAGTACAAAATATAAATGATGATCTGAGATAAATGTTTGTAAAGAAAAATAAAAAATAAAATATTTTGATGGAAGTATAATTTAGAATTGAATTTGAAAGGTGTGGGTTGGTAAACGGTAAAGCAACGTGTGTATGTGTGAGATGGAGCAGTGTTTGACCTTTTAGGGTGTCTAGAATGAACCACCGAAATCACAGGAGAATGAAGAAAATAGTCATAGCCTTCGCTACCTCTCTACTTATTAATTACGCTTCATCAACCTCACAAAACAGTTGGAAACTACCTTAAATAACAAAACCATCCTTTTCTATCATCTTATAAACTTCATTTCTAGTAATAATAAAAAGTAAAAGTAAGACATACTGTTTGTATGATAGGTTACCTAAGCCAATCGATTGATAACCCAAGCGACCACTGAAGATAAACAGTTTACGGCCGTCTCTAAACGATCGCCCACTTATCAGGTGGAACGATCGTTTAGAGACATCCTATGTTTGTCATCGCCGCCCTTGACATCAATCATCATAAGCGATCGTTGTCTAACGATCGTCTATTGATTGAACTAAAAAACGATCGGTCAAATTTAGTCAAAATTGACATGTTAATCCTGAGAAGTTAAGGAACAAGCGGTTGGAAGTATCCGGCTATAACACCGCAAATCACGGAGTCAACTGACCCAGTATCAAGCACGACTTAACGGTTGTATTTTCCAGATAGTCAGATTCTCTAACCAACCGGATTTTAAGGTAAACGGTTTATTTTAATGGTTAGGATAAATATGAAAAGGCAAAAAGGAAAAAAGGTACGTTATTTCCCCTGGAGAGAGATTAAGAAAGAGAATATTGATTTTCTTATTCGTTTGAACTGAAAAAGGTTCGATCAATCCTTTTTTGGTGTTGCTTCCTCCACCACCACACCTTTCTCCCTTCACCTCCCATTTACTATTTTGTCCCTAAGTAAAATTTTATTTTTAGGGTTATTATTTTTTAATTTTACCCATTCACAACCTATTCCACTAATAACCTATTCTACTCTCCCGTACATGAGTAAAATACTTTTCTTTCATTTTAACATTATATTTCTTCCTCTCTTTCTTTCGTCGTTGTGAGATACTACAAGTTGCAAAGGTTGGTGGTGGTGGAAAGAATTATCAAGCAGTCTCCCTCTCGTGGTGCAATGTCGCTCTCGTGGTGCAATGTGTGGAGTGGTGCAGTGCGTGTGTTGCTTCCTCCAGGTGCGTATTCGAATAAACCTTCAAATAAAACCCTAAAATAAAAAACGTAACCTTTAAATGGAGGTGACATCCTTCAACGGATGTCAACATCCTTCAACGGATGTCAACATCCTTCAACGGATGTCAACATCCGTTTAAGGTAAAACGGATGTCAACATCCGTTTAAGGTAAAACGGATGTCAACATCCGTTTAAGGTAAAACGGATGTCAACATCCGTTTAAGGTAAAACGGATGTCGACATCCGTTTTTCCTTAAACGGATGTTGACATCCGTTGAAGGTGTCACCTCCGATTACGTTTTTTATTTTAGGGTTTGTTTTATTAGTTTATTCTTTATTTTGGAAATATTTTAATAATTTAATTTAAATGTTTTGATTTATTATTTTTGAATATATTTTTAATGTATTTTAATAATGTAAGGAAAATGAAGAAGAAAGAAACAGAGGAGGAGAAGTGAAACGGAGAAGACAAATGGGGTTGCAGAGTAAAATGGAAGACAAATTGTTAAACGGAATTGAGAGATGGAAAGATTGGGTGCAGGGAGTAAAGTAGGACAACTAGGTTTGAAATAAATTAAAATAGTAAAAGTAAAACTTTTAATCTAAGGATATAATTGGAATTAAAAAAAATTGGGGAGGTGGAGGGAGAAAGGTGTGGTGGTGGAGGGAGCAACACCCATCCTTTTTTCTGATTTGAGTGTCGGAGTGCCTTTGCAGGTACCCAGCCCATTTTTCCTCAAAGAGCTCTTTACAGGAAGGAGACGCGACAGTAACAGCACCACTGGAAAGAGCGGAGGTGATTCATCACACACGTATCTCGGCCTCAATTATTCTACCAAAACACTGTTGGAATCCATATATCCATATATATTCAAAATGTATCCATTCATTTTCTTTCAGCAACAAGTAAATATTTAATTACCAAACATAATAAACAATCACAATTTCGACATATGTAAGGGTTCTAAAAGTCTTAATGTACTTATCACAATTTTACTTGTTTTTAAAGATCAAATAAATTCAGTATTTTCACATTAAATTTTTAGAATATAACTTCGGTACTTAAATTTAGGATTTACAAATAATCTTATTCAATATATTTGTCAAGACTCTCACATCTACAAATCAATTTCAACTAGAGAATTTCATCTTAGCTTAACAAAATCATTTATCACAAAAGGAAAATAACTTTTACATTAGTTCATCCATAAGTATCTAACTTATGCTCTGTTCGTTTGAACGAATTTCACTATAGATGAGATTTAAGAAGATGGAAATGTAGGATTTTTTTTGTTCGTTTGAAAAGAAACGAAGGTGATGCTGCGGATGGAAATGCAGGATTATTTACCAACTCCCATCTCTCATGTTAGGAGAGATTTGAAGGGATTTGGTGTAATTTTATTATATTACCATTATGGCTTTAATAATAATAATAATAATAATAATAATAATATAATAATAATAATAATAATAAATAGTAATAATAATAATACAATTTTTTCATGTTAAAAATTAATTTTTTATTTTTTTCTTTTCTTATAATAATTTTTAGAATTATATATAATATTAATAATTATAATTTTATATTATTTTTACTATTAAATATATTTTAATAATCTTGAATTTTTACCAATTAAAATCTTCAATTTTTACTAATTATAACATTAATAATTATCATTTTATATTACTTTAATAATTAGGGGTATTTTGGTAATCTTTCATTTCTATCCATTAAACAAAATTTTTTATTTATCACATCAATCAAATTCTACACTAATTCTCGTAAACTTTACTTCTAAATCCACCCTCAATTACTTCTAAATTCACTAAAAGAAACAACAAAAAATCCACCCTCAAATCCTCTCAAATACATCCACTCACTCTCCCCCAAATCCTCTCCTCCAAGTGAACACACCCTTAGGATTTGCAATTCATCCACAATAAAAAGAATTAGTTAACTTTTTTAACCTTTATTTTTATGTTCTTTAAAGAATTAATAAGAAAAAACTTTAAAAAATCATGGAGATTGTAACTTATAGTCATAAAGTTTAATTATTTTAGTAATTTTTCAAATTGTGGAATTAAAATCCAGATAAAAAATAATCATCGAACTAAAATATTTAGAGAAAAGTGAAAGAAAACATGATATCTTTCCTCTTTTAAAACAAAATATCTACATATTTAGTTTTATTTTTAATTCCTGCTACCATTTTTGTAGTCCTTATTTAATATTTTTAAAATGATAAACAATTGTATTTGTAATTAAATGAATTTATTAGTTTTATTTATATTGATTAATAATTAAAATTATCATTAGCATGTATCAATGCATGAAATTTACTAATATGATTTCCTTGTGTTAACATAAATGTTAACAACTCTAAGTCTATAAATATACTTTTCTTTCTCATCTTAATACCGTTCTCCGCTTTGAGTTGACTATAAAATATTACTTCTTATTTGTTTTTCTCATTTAATGAGACAATATAATTTTTATTTTTTATTTTTCAGAAATCTAAAAACTAAAAATATTCTTCAATAATTACTAGCTATCATTATTGCGAAAAAAATATAACAAGAAAGATAATCCATTAGTAGATTTTTTTTAAAAAAAAAAGACTATATAATAAAAAAAATTGTTAGTCTAAATACTTTTTTCTAATAAAAGCGAGAGTTTTGGTGACATATACGACTGTTAAATATAAATTAATTAAAAGTATTTAGATGGTCTCATGACTATATAATTATCACCACCAGATAATTTTGCAAGTATATAAAGATATAGTATACAAATTTTCAAATTCGACTACTTGGTTATAATTTACAGTTTTAGTATTAATACAATTTTTTCTTTTATAAATTTGAATAATTTTAATTGTATTTCTGGTAAAAAATATATTTATTGAATATTTATATTTTTTTATATTTTTTAATTAAGTTGATCATTTTATTTTTCCTTGATTAAGTGATATAATGTTATATTACATTATCATCTTGTTTATATAAATTATAAAATGTACGGGTTTGTGGGATAATATAAAATGATACTATGATTTTAATTAATATTGTGATTAATATAAAATAAAACTTTTATTACTTAAAATTGTGTTGTATAACACACTGTTATCAATAATCACGATAAATCATTATTAATCACTATACCTACTAACATAAAAGTTATTACGAAACATAACTTCATTATGTTTTCAAAAAAGTAATAAAAATTACTCATTGTTTTTTAATTAATATAATATAATTTTTACATTAACCTATAATCTCACATCTTTTATGTCAGAACCCATTAAAACCCACTGAAAACCCTAAGTAGTGGGAGCCAAGTGCCATGAAGAGAGTTAGCATTTTAGTTAGTGGAAAACAGGTGGATGTAGGAGTGTGGCCGTTTGGTTTTAGTGACGGCAGTATTTAATGCCAAATTTCAAATGTCGTGCCACTTGTCTGCATGTTTTCCTTCTTCTCCAGACTGCTGAAACTATTTCCTCCTCCTTCTCTCTAAATCTCCTTCATCTTCTCTCTAAGGAAATCTCATTTTTCTTCTTCCGATCACCTCTCAGGCACCGTTTCAACTCTCCCGGCGTCAAGGGCTTTCATTTAAAACGATCGGGTTGTGGTTCTAAGCCGGTGAGTTATTTTCTCCTTAGCATGTTCGTTCTTTTCGCATGCAAACTCATATTTCTGGTTGTCTGAGCGAATCGCATTATTTTGAGTATGTCTGGTCTTCTGTTTGGTTCAGTTTCTTAAAGCGTGACTATCGAACGTTAAGGTCTTTGGTAGTGGTGAGCTATACTCTGCACCTGTGAGCGTTCGGTTACGTTTAGAGGTAAGGGAAACTTATATAATTTGATTAAGATTTTTGTTTTGAACGTTTGTATGTTTGTATGATACTTTGTTTGATTATTTGATGAGTATGAAATATGCGTGTTACTGCATGTTTGGATGTGTCGATGGATGATTGAAATGGTGTGAACTGAGTTGAGATAGGGTTTGATCTTCAAACTGTAGTATTCTGAGTAAATGTTGTAGTACGGTCGAGCGTCACTAGTGATCGTTCGATTCTTCATGGAAGTGAATGGTCTTAACTGATTTCTCATGCTTTAGGGATATTGTCTAAGAGTCACTATGTAATACTTTGCAGAATTTCGTAAACTATAACCGAGAGTCAGTATTGACTGTTCAGTTTTCTTTTGAGTGTCCGTATAAACTAAATTCTTTTTCTGGAGAGAAGTTCGTTCATGAAGATCGTTTTATGATTTTAGCTATATGTAAAAAAGCGTTCGACCCAAGTGTAGTTCTCCTTTAGGTTTCCTAAACAGTTTAGTTAATGTATACTATACTACTTAAAGTCGTAGATGTTATCGTTATTTTTCATTAAAAATAAGTGTGGCGCAAGTGTGTATATATATATATATATATATATATATATATATATATATATATATATATATATATATTCATTTTATAAGTTTAGTAGTGCTTGGTCTTGGATCAGCGCTCGTTTAATAGTATTCGGTTTCTACAGGGCTCGGTCTTAAAACAAGTGCTGGGTATCATTTCAGTAATCTATTATTACTGTTTTTAGAATAAGAGTCTTCAGCCAAACTCAATAGCGTTCGTTACTTCATAGTTTCTCATCAGTTATTAGTATTGGGTGTCAAACAGTGTTGGTCTTTAAAAGGTGTTCGGCCTAGAGTCTTAGTACTCGGCCTAGGCTTTGTGGCGTCCGGTTTGAACTCTTAGGGGTCTGTTTATTGAGGTGAATAAATTCGTAAATAACGCTCGGTTATGTTAGTTTCTAAGAAGTGTTCTTCCAGTCGGACTTGTGCTATGATGAGAAAGTGTGATCTTATTTCAGTTGAATATATTGATGATGAAGTATAAGAGAATTTGAAATGTGATGTGAATGAAATAGTTTGGTTATGAAAGAGTATTCCAGGGAGGAATATCTCAGAAAGTGGTTATTGATTGGTAAAGTATGAATGTGGGCAGAGCTTAGCGGACGTTTATCCTGATATTCTATGATTACTCATTCTCACGTAGAGAGGAGTAAGTCATGTGTGGGAATGACAGGAGTTCCTAATTCATAAGGTTAACTTGGACAAAACAGATTAACCTCGGGTGGCAGCTGTTGAGGGTATCCCAGTTATTACATCACCCGGGTGCACAAACGTCGTAGCTACACAGGATTCATACAGTCCGGACAGTCAGAGTCAAGTGGTCGGTCTTTACATGCCATGATGTATGAATTATGATTTGGTTGTTGTTTGATTTTATTCACGAACATTGTATGTTTTATTGAATTAATTAAATTACATAAGCTTACCCTATTTATTATTTTGTCTTTGTTGTGCGTTTGGTTGTTGTCCTGTTGCAACGATCATCCATGTGGATCTGAGCAGAAGGAGAAGAGTTGCTAGAAGAAGCACTGGACGAGGTGAAAGTGAAGGCCGAAACTTAAGAACGTTCGGTTAGTTGTTGGCCTCTTCTTTTGTAGGACCGTTCGGTATAAGTTTATTTTGTAAACCGTTCGATCTAGTTGTAGCCAGTGTGCGGTTTTTTTTAATTCCCTGCTATTATGTAAGGTCGTTCGGCCATAATAGTATCTTGTTATGTGTATAACTGATCTATAATATTATTAATGTGATTATTCTATTATATGATTTTATATTGTATTTTTGGGATGTTACATTTTAAATCATAAAAATAAATAATTGAAATAACAAATTAATATAACAATCATGGCAAATTATTAAGAAAAAAGTTAGACTGAAAAGACTTAATTAAAAAATATACATATCTTATTTACTTGATAAAAAAATTAATAATAACTCAATTAGAAATATATAAATTTACGAATAACTTAAATCTTAATTAAGTCTAAAGGATATTTTAACATTGAGCATTTATTTTGGGTTGACCTAAACCACTAACGTTCTGTAGAGTATCTCAAAAAGTAAATTATTTTAATGCCTTATTTATTTATAAAAGCATTGTTAGAAAAATTGTTAAAATTACTATTTTGAAAAATAAGATACATACAAACATATTTTAAGATATCAAATGAAACGTACATTGTTTGAATAATATAGTATTAATTGAGTACTGAGATAATAAAATCATCTTTACTTAAAGAATACATTATTTAAGTTTTGAAACAATTAAAATTTCATCTGTACTTAAAGGAAATACAACTTAAGTAATTGTTAAGTATATTCATAATTATAAATATGATTTAACATTATTTTGTTATAGCGCCTTAGGTTGTTTATTTGTAAAACGAAGATTGACCCATTTTCAATCCTTATAAGCACTGAGAATAGTAATAAACACTTTTTTTTTTTAATTTAATTTTTTTTGTGTGTTATAATATATCAAACATACTTTTTAATTTAACCTTCTTAATAAAATAATTCAAATTAATGGAAGAGATGTACAGTTTTGTTTTAATTAATTGACTGGTTTGGATTGCATACTTGCATGGGTGAGAGATTCCCAATTCCCACGACTCATGGTGAATTTGTTCTCTCTTTTTCTACTTTCTCTTCTACTATGTTTTTCTCACCAAAAATATTCAAACTGTTTTTTCGGCACCACTATGACACTAGTTTTCTTCATTAATTAGTGTTTATAGGTTGATAAAAGAAATATATTTAAATAAGAAACTTCTAAAATAATATATATATATATATATATATATATATATATATATATATATATATTAAAACTATAGTTTTAAGAAGTTATAAAAAATGAAAACCTAATCAATTGTACTCATTAATAAAAAAAATGGGAATATGGGAAAGAAAAATGAAAAAAAAGAGGAAGAGTTGGTAGAAAAGACAGATTCTTCAATATTTGTTGAACCAGACAATTAAAATTGAATTATATATTATAATATAAATTAGTCCTTCTCTTAAAACCAATTGATATTAAATGAAGTTATCCAATTAATATCTTGAAGTCGCACTTCGATATTTGAGACTTTCCAACAACCACCAAATTAATAAATGGTAACAAAAAAAAATCATAGTATTTACTTTTGCCTCATTAGATGAGATCGAACATTGAAGTTAACAACAAAATAGATTGTGTGAAGATAAGTCTGAGTAAAAAGGATGAATTATTGGTGTGATAGTGAGAGTGGAATGGTGGATATGATGTTATATCCATTGAGTCAATGTTGATGCAAGTCTTCCAATAGGTCTTCCAATAGTAATAACGATGGTGATGAGTACAGTGAGTTAGTAAAGTTTCTACAGTTAACAAATTGGTACGTTGAGAGATAGATGTTTTAAAAATCTCTCTGACATAATTAAGGTATTTGGTAACTGATATAAAAACAATATAAAATGAATGTAAAATGAATGTAAAATGTAAAATGTTACATTATAAATGTAAAATGTTAATTTCTAAATTAATTGTTAAATAATTAATGTAAAAATCCGATTAAACATTATAAAGCTGTGATACGCCACACGCACGTTGGTTATGTAAAACTTTAGTTCAAATGGAACATGGTATTTTGATATCGATGTAATTTAGTATCTACGACATTAATTAGGATTGTGCATGCATGATAAAGTTGGCACATACCGTTAAATGACAAAAATTCAATTTAAATATTCGTTAATAATGTTTATCGTCTTACTGTTTTGAGACATTGGTTTTGAAAGAAAAACATATATGAGGCAACATTCCTGTTCAATATTTTTGTTGCCTACGTCTGTTGCCATCGGAATGCAAATAGTTGAGAATCTAGGACTATAGATTGACATAGATATGGTGTTAACGTAAAAAAATTACCCAGTTTACTCACATATGACGGATACATGTCAAAATCATACACGTTTGCTTAAGAAAGAGATACAATTGACTCAATTGCCAACACCCTCTGTACACAAACAATTTTAACACCCCAACTATTATAGTCAAAGCGAAACCAAAACTAGAGAAATTACTACATTGCAAAACCTTGTTTAATATATATATACTAAGTATTACTTCCTAGATTAATCCAGAAAAAGAACCAAAACTTATAAACATGTCTCATAGTCTCACTCCAAAGTTAAACTTAACATATAGTTATTGGAAAAATATTATGATTGATGGCATCATATTTAGTCTGTACCTAATAACAAATCTGTTTAGTTTATAAATTAAATTTGGTAAGTGGTTGGAACCTAACACGCGATTTATAATGTTTTGTGTATAATACCAACATTAAAAGTTTGAAAGGTTACAGCTCAATTATTTTTAATTATCTCACTGTAGTTATTACTTCAAAGTAATTTAATTTAGAATTGAGGTATCTGCTCACGTTTACAAATTGAAAAGAATCCTATTTTGCTTTTTTTTTTCTATATTAAATACTCTTAATTTTTAAATAATTTGTCTTACATCATTCTTATATCTTGTTCGTTCGATCTTTAAGATTTTTTGTTCGTTTAAAATCTCTTAGATAATATATGTAAAAAGTACTCAAAGGTAGTAAGTAATAGATCGAAAGGATATTATAACATATGTGTCAATAATCATACTTTAAATTTTTATTTATATTTCGTGTTATAAGATTTTATATTTTTATTGGTTTAATCATAGTTTAATTATATTTTAATCGAGTTGATTCGTAATTATCATTGATTAAGTATTAATATGATATTTATCTTGTAATCAATCAATCTTGTTAATCAATCAAAACAGTTAACCTATTGATCGATCGAAGCGATTGATCTATGAGTTGATCAGTCAACCCACAAATCAACGACTCTTTAGTAGGTCGATGAGTAAATGTGTTAGTTAATCTCACTTATTAACAAAAAAAATACATAATAATACTGTTTTTTATATTCTAATATTATTGATTTTGGAAAAAACCAGCGGCTATACATTTTATTTTATATTTAAAATTTAAAATTATAAACCGAAACGGATATAGTATATTTGTTTTTCCAGTGGATATTATATTTCCGTGCTGGGTAATCATTTGAATGGAGTGCGAAATAGATAACGTGGTGCAATTAACCTTACCTAATTTTCCTTTGTATATAATATTTAGTTTGGGTTGCTTGGGTGGATATCTTACCCTAATTTGTACATCTAAATATTATTAGCTGTCACAGGCAGAGAATAAAATAGAATAAAAAGGGACATGATAAATGAATAATAAAGCAATATAAAGTTGTACATAACTTGACAAATCAACTTTTCTTCTCCATTACTAAACTAGACAAAACTTTGATGGTGCTGAGAGGCACGCACGTTGTACAAGCATAGCCCATGAATTTGTGGACAAAATTGAACACACCTCCACCATTAATGAAATACGGTTGAGAGAATGAGATAAATCATGGCCACGTAACAAAAGACAGACACTCATGTAAACTATCCTCAACTAAATGAAATTAAATTGCCTTTGATATTACCATGAAAATTGAGTCAAAAACATTATCCTTTTACTCAAAGACATTGATTTGTTTCTTTCTTATGGGGCTCCATAAAAGGTAGGTTAGTTTGTTGAACCGTATGTAGAGGAAATTATGGAGCCCTTTACGTAGATCACAATAGAGTATATGTTGAAAACTACTGCATTGAACCGTATTCATTTGATTTGAGTTGACTTTTATGTGGGTATTCGTGAGGACCACCATGTTCATGCATGCATGGTAGTTTCATGGGATACTGTTCCAGAGTATACGATGAATGAAATTTACGTACGCAACTATAAACCGATTAACCCCCAACTAACTGCTGCTCTAAATCAATTCTTCAGCATTCACCGTTTTTGTTTCTTTGATTTCGACCCTTTTTGGAGCTACGTGTTGAGCATATGTATACATTTCTAATTATTAGTTTTAATAAATATAAAAATTAATTGGATCTATATGTTCTGGTATCTGACTCTTTAGGAAAATGATAACATGTGTTATGAAGACACAAGTTCAAAATTTAATTTTTTAGTACTTAAAAATACGCTTCTCTTATGATTTTAAATACGTATTTTGAAACTATTTTTTTTAATGGAAAAATATGTTTTAATTCTGTACAACATAATCGAGTTGTCATATTATTGTACGCATTTCATTAAAAAAAAGTGGTCTCATTAATCTGTGAAAGTGATATAAGGCAGGGTTACAAGATGTTCACTTTTCTCTATTTTTTTTTGTCGTTACCTGGCAATTCAGTCAAGACGTTTACGCATTTATACAGATGGCTATTCTTAAATGCTCTTCCGAAGAAAATGTTTTCATACTATTCTTTTTATATAAAATAATGTACTACTCAATAAAAGTTCAAACCTACAAATTTTTAACCATTTTTTTATTTGCACACATTGACTATGTTTTATTTTAGTTTGAAAATACTTTTAGAATAAATGTAGGACTGAATAACAACAGGCACCAAAAAGTATAATAACTTAAACAATATACTATCATCTTATATCATCCAACCAACTATTAATTAAGAATGTAAAAGAATTTAAATTATTTACATGTTTAATTAGTATATTTTATCCACATAATGAGACAATCCATTAATTCAAAATATATATATATATATATATATATATATATATATATATATTAAAAATATTTAATATCAATTATGCTATAATATATAAAAACATAATCATCGAATCTTAAAATTATTTTTACATAAGAAATTTCACAATTTAAGTTCATCTTAACTTTTTTTTTCTTTTCATTTTTCAATTTTTTTATTTAATTCAATTCACATTGATTGAATTTTTATTTTGATGTTTGATAAAATATTTCAATAACCACCAAATGAAGAATAAATAAATAAATATCAAATTATTGTCGATAATATTGTCCATATTGTCCGGTGTGGCAAATTATTTTTGAATGATTGAGGTATAAGTGATGATTCTTGAAAGTAATTTATGAGTAATTTGTTTTAATATTTTTGGAATGAAAATATACATGTGATTGATTTGATATGCAATGGTTTGTTACTTCTTTTTAATTATTAACTAATCTTGTATACATAATAAAACTATTGATAATTGTGAAGGTTAAAATTACGAATTTTAACGGTTAAAAATTATTATAAATAATTTTTTTGACAATTAAGATAATCATCAAACTTGCCCTCGTCTCCGTGCCCGGGTGTCACATGCCCACCAGCTTCCGCTTGGTTCGTCCTCGAACCACACCGTACTGGGAGAGGCTAGGCTCTGATACCATCTGTAACGCCCCGGCAACTCACAGGGACCATCGACTGCCCCCACAGATCACCACCAGGCTTTCCAGTGTGCTTTGTCCTCACTCGCACACTTTCTGGGAAAACTTCCCAGAAGGTCACCCATCCCAGAATTACTCCAAGCTAAGCACGCTTAACTATGGAGTTCTTATGGGTCAGGCTACCGAAAAGCAAATGCATTTTGGTGATATGAGTAGTCAAATCAATTCCTTTAAGCTATCCTTCAACTGTATAGTCCCATACCTACACAGTCTCCAGATCCCTCTCATTCCGGTGTATGTTCGATTCATCCATGTACCCCTTCCACCCGAGATTCCGGTGTATGTTCGATTCATCCATGTACCCCTTCCACCCGAAGAAAATAAAGGTTCCTTACATCTTGAACGTCTATTAGTGGCTTTCTCAATAAAATAAAGTTGAGATTCAAAAACATCCTAATTCAATTGAATGACTTATCTTTTTTATTTTCGTATCGTATGTCCAGAAAAAGTATTGGAAACATATTCTAGAATAGAAATAAAAATCCAATTTGCATGAATTGTATATAAACCTTAAAACCCGGTCAAATAATTTCTGGATAAGTTATTCATTTAGTAATTAAATCTTTGCGAATTCTCCCTTTTTTTACAATTCCAGTTAAATCCCTTCTTACATTCATAAATATATCTATCTATAAAAAAATATAGATTCTATCTATGAGGGATGAAGTTCTATTAGAAATGTGCGTTTTATCTCTCTCTTTTTTTTACATAAATGAAATATACAAGTTTCTCACCGAATTCGGATATTATAAAATAAAGATTACCATATATAACATAAAACTTCTCCGCCGATTTTTTCTAATCGAGCCTCTCGATCTGTCATTATACCTCTAGAAGTTGAAAGAATGACAATCCCCATGCCTCCTAAAATTCGAGGGATTTGTTGATAATTGTAATATATTCGTAGACCTGGTGTACTTATTCGTTTTAAATTTAAAAAATTTTTAGATGATTCTTTTCTATTTCTTCTATACCGTAGAGTTAAAACTAAAAAATATTTGTTGTTTTCTCTATGTTTTCTGATGTTTTCAACAAAACCCTCTCGTAAAAGTATTTTTACAATTTTTTCTGTAATGTTAGTAAAAGGTAATTGAACCATTCCT